>NC_087208.1:55382486-55431565 GCF_015104395.2 Macrobrachium nipponense
GTAAGGCTTTCGACTTTCCTTCTCCTCTGGGCTTGTGAGCTTGGAAGAGATCTAGGACCTGAGAGCGAGACAGAGCCGATCGGACGCACCCTCCACTATTTTAGGACGCCTTTCCAATGGCGAACTTTGGCAGTCTGGACGTTCTACAGATCCTGCCGAGGGACGCCTGATCGGTGGGGATTCTCCATAACCTCCGTAAGGCTTTCGACTTTCCTTCTCCTCTGGGCTTGGGAGCTTGGAAGCGGTCTAGACCTGGGAGCGAAACAGAGCCGATCAGAACGCACCCTCCACTGCACTGGGAACACTAAATTCACTTCTTACCTTATAAGAGCTCGCATTTTGAGCTACATCCATTTATCTTCAAATTTATGAATTTGTAGATTCTGTGGAGTAAGAAGGTGATGAGGATGCAAAAACTACTATTACTGTTAACACTCTAACTGCTCGTTAGCAGAGAGCTATTAAAGCTTCTAAAGGAAGCGTAAAAAGTTATATGCTTTTCTGACTTCCTAAAGTAGGAAGTTAGAGTTTATATTTATCAATCAAGTCTAACACTTATTACACATATTAATGATAAATATTAATATTTCCCTTTCTTGCAAACTATGTGAGTGTCTACCGAAAACTTCGGTAGTTACACGTCATATATTCTTCGAAATTTTCGAAGTCAAATTTATTAAAAAGTTAATAAAAGCAGTATGCCGAACCAGACCAGTACTTCCCTGCAAAAGACAGCCAGAAGATCGATGGCGATGAAACACGAAAATCAAGACAGGAGGTACCGCAAACGTATGTTTACAATACTGCGACAGAGAAAAATCTGGTTCTAGAAGGTAATGGTTCCTATTCCTGCCACCCAGCGGCAGGACGGTAGATCACTTGACCTACCTACCTGTAGCGTGTGCCGCAAAATTCGAATTTCTGTCGGGGACGACGGAGTCTTAGCTAAGTATATATCTGTCAGGGAAGTTGAATGTATGAAACTGATGTTTTGGAGCCTCTTCCTTAGCTTTACGTGCTGAAAAGCTAGCAGGAAGTACTTTTCTTGCTGTTTCGGAAACTAGATCTTGAGTAGCTCTTTTTGGACTAATGCTGACGATACCTCTTTAACCAAATCTTGTGGAAATAGGAGCGGGGAAAACGGGGCATAAAGGAGCTCTGACTTCTGCACTGGAGTAACTCCGTTATAGTCAAACCATTTTATGAGCGGACTCCAAGACCATTTCCAGCTCTGCCAATTCTCCTTTAATCCGGCTGCCTTCGCTTCACTAAGAGAAGGGAAGAAAAATGACAAACTTGGAGATTTGGCATACCTGATGCCACTTCTTCACTTGGGTCAGACCACCGAGACCCATGGTCAAATCGTATAAAATGGGTCGAGATAATCTTCCGTATTCATTGTCTCACACAGCAAGCTTCCGTAAACACCATGGAGAGTTCCTCGCGGGGAGTCCTTCGTCCTGAAGAACGCGAAATGGCATACAACATGTAACAGTTTTTTAAATGGGAAAAAGAAAATGGAATTTCCAAGTTTGGAATCAATCAAGCAGTCAAACGTGCCGCAGATGCAACGAAGTTATAAAAAACTACTTTGCATCAGATTTGTAAGGAAGCTAAAGAAACGGAAGAAGAATTTGGCTAAAAAAAAAATAAATAAGGAAACAATTTAGAGGGACAGTACCAAATTAAAGGATTATATGCCTTGACCATTCAAATCTGGGTTAATGAGGGAATTAAACTACACTTTCTCTTTATCTTAGTCTGCCCATAGATTAAATAGGTCAAACCAGGTGTGGATTCGAATGGTCAGAAGGATCTGGCAACGTCGCAAATGGGCTTGGAGTCCGCTCGTAAATTGGTTTGACTTTAGTCAAATAAGCACAAAATTGAGCCCTTTTCTTCAGGACCTCGCAGCGTATAGAGCTGCCAATTCATTAGCCCTGTCTCTCAAAGCCTTGTCCATGCACGACATGATATGAACAAGTTCCTCCGTGTCATTGCCTTTAAAGACTTCCACCTCCCAAGGCCTCCCAAGGTCCCAGGGTCCAATCCAAAAAGTTAAAAACCTCGAAAGCTCTGAACACTCCTTTGACGAGGTGGTCTAACTCTGAAGTCGACCAAAATACCTTAGTTCTACTCATAGCTGTTTGACGAGAAGAATCCACTAAATTCGAGAAGTCCCCTTGTGCCAAAGAAGGAATTCCCAGGCCAACAGCTTCTCCCGTCTCATACCATACGCTCGACCTGGAAGCTAACTTTGCTGGAGGAAAAGAGAACACTGTCTTGCCTTGTTCTCTCTTCGTTTGCATCCAGTTACCCATCACCTTTAGAGCTCTCTTGGAAGAGCGAGACAAACCATCTTTGTAAAACTTGTCTTATTAGAAGATTTCCCAAGCGTAAACGAGGTGCAGCTGGAATAAAGCTCTCCGGGAAATTTTCATTAAAGACTTTCATAAGTCTTTTCAAATCTGACGAAGCATGATGTTCCTTTGAATCCTCTTCGTCTGAAGACTCTAAGGGAATCACAGGAGAAAGGGCGATATCCACTTCCCTTTCCTCCGAGTGTCCTCGAATGGAAGTATCGACGTCTTGCCTCCCGACGTCATGAATGTCGATTTCCTGACGTCCGATGTCACGACGTCCAATCTCTTGACGTCCGCAGCTACGATGTTTCAACTGTCGGCTCTCTGCGTCATGACTCTCAAGAACCTGACGCTCAGCGTCCTGTCTTGCGACTTCTTGGCGCCTGTTCTGAAGGGGTCTAAAATCTTGACTTTCGGCGTCATGAACCTGTTTGACGCTCGAGCTCTTATACTTCCGGTTTCATGAACGTATATGTTTCTTGACGTCTTCGTTTCTTTGACGTCCTGCATCATGATGTTTAAGATCTTGACGTTCAAGCTCTTTACGCTTGGCGTCATGATCCTCTTGACGCTCGGCTCTTTTGTGTCCAGCATCATGAAGTTTATGATCTTGACGCTTAGTGCCATGACGCTCTTGACGTTCAGTTCCTTGGCGTCTGGCGTCACGATGTTTATGTACTCGACGTTCGACGTCATGTCAAGCCATCTTCTCTTTGCTTGCAGGAAGCCAGACCTTCATGAGGGAAGAAAGTTTGCTCTGCATTTCCTGAATTATATTCAGATCCGGAGCCCCATGCTGAGACCGGCCAGGAGAAGCAGCAACCACATTAGACTTTCTCTCCACATCAATCAATGAATCATCCGGAGACGAGAACCAACCCAAAGGAGGAGGAGGAGCATGTACAGACGGCATATAAGCGTCTGACATCTGTTTGTCCTCTACCGAAGCAGATGGCCGCCTGTGCGACATCTTACTGCTTTCGGCAAAAGGATCAACCATGTCCGACGTCTTTCCGCCTCCTACCGAAGCAGATCGCCGCCTGTGCAGCATCTTACTGCTTTCGGTAGGGGAACTGACATTCTCCAACCTCCCTTTGTCTCCTACCAAAGTAGATGGCCGCCTGTGTGACATCTTACTACTCTTGGCAGGAGAAATTTCCTTCGAAAATCGGTAAGAAATCGCTCCAGACTGCTCCAATGGCTGCAACCTGGAGTCTGAGAAGTCATTTCACGACGCTGTTCAATCATAAAAATTTCCTCTTAAGAGGTCTTGACGTAAGACGCCAGCCCCGTCTGGGAGCTGCATCGTCCGATGAAGAGCATACACTTACCTCGCCTTTCCAATGACGAGGGTGAGCGTCCAGGGAAGCGTCAACAGGAACGCTTGAGGGGACAACTGCTCGGGAACTGCTAATGCCTCTCGCCTCCCTTCATCTGTCGACATTCCTTCTCACGGGTTGGTGAGCTTGGAAGAGGTCTAGGACTAGGAGCACGACAGGTCCGAGCAGCCGCACCTTACCACTGCACTGATTTTAGCACTAGCACTTACACTTTTCAACTCTCTAACATCTGACCACAATTTGCTCTGTCTTCTGCGAGAGATTCTACTTTCTCGCCAGAGCTTGAATGGCTTACCAACATATCCTAAAGAGTTGGATCATTAGATTTATCAAGAGTGGGTTCAGGAAAAACTTCTACAGGGGAAGGATTAATATGCTCGTTAACACGGGAAACAGAATTAACCCTGGAAGAACGAGACATACTACTTTTACTCCGTCTGATCCTGTCTCTCTCAAGTTTACGTACATAGCGATCATATTCCATCCACTCATCATTATCCAAAATTACACATTCATCACATCTATTATCCAACTCGCAAACTTTATCTCTACATTTCACACAAATGGAGTGAGGATCTATGGAGGCTTTAGGAAGCCGGGTCTTACATCCCCTCACACACTTCCTAACACTCGAAGGGTCAGACATATTGGAAAAGTCAAAGAGAGATCAAGAAAAGCAAGGGTCGAACCAACAAAATCTAAACAGTACCAAGAAAATCCAAAAAACAAATCCCAAAACAAGCAAAAGCCAAAGCCAAAGTGTACTTCACCAAACTAATTGCGAAAAAACACGGGCGAAAGCGAGCGAAAATCCACGATTTTCACCGAAACGGTGGCAGGGAAGATCTGAGGAATAGTTGGAATGGTTCCAGGTACCTGGGTAGAGGGCACACAGGTGGTACACCTGACTACCCACCCAATCGGCGATTGCCACGAGTTTTGAAATTCTGCCCTGACGTCACAGGGACTTAACCCTTAAACGCCGGAGCCGTAAATAAAAAAATGACTCCCGTATGCCGGAGGGGTTTGAGAGTGAGCGCGTAAGCGGAAAAATATTTTTTTCAAAAATCACAGCGCGCTTAGTTTTCAAGATTAAGAGTTCATTTTTGGCTCCTTTTTTTCTCATTGCTTGAAGTTTAGTATGCAACCATCAGAAATGAAAAATATTATCATTATCATATATAAACTAATGCGATATATGATAGCGCAAAAAAACGAAATTTCATATATAATTGTATTCAAATCGCGCTGTGCGCCAAACGGTTAGAGGTAACAAGTTGCTTTTTTTTTCGTTGTAATGGTGCACTAAATTGCGATCATTTTGATATATAACATATTGTAAACAATAAAAAGCAACACAGAGAAAATATTATCACAAAATGATGCATGAATATTCGTAGCGCGCGGATGTAAAAAAAAAATAAAAAAATAATTTTTTAATAAATTCACCATAAAATCGAAATATTGTTATATGAGACTTGCAATTGTTTCAAAATGAAGGAAAATGATTGAATATTACGATACTGTAACGAGTTTAGCTTACAAATGCAGTTTTTTACCATTTCGAACGAGTTAAAGTTGACCGATGTCGAATTTTTTTTGTTAAAAGTTTTTTTTTATATGCAAATATAAAAAAAATGAGAAATGCTACAACCTTCCAATAATTTTTGTTATATTGTGCATGTTTTTGCGCACATTTTCATATATAAAACTTTAAAAAAAGCGTAATATGAAAAGGCTCAAATATTAGGAAAATGTGACCTACGCGTTTCTGAGATTTTCGGCCGAGAATAGGCGCGCGGACGGAATAAAAATATTTTTTTCAAATATTCACCATAAATCGAGATATTGTTTTCTAGAGACTTGCAATATGTTTTTTAAAATTTTAAAATAAAGATAAATGATTGTATATTACTAGACTGTAAGATTTTTATGTTATAAATGCGTTTTTTTGACCTTTTCGGTTGAGTCAAAGTTGACCTGATCGTAGTTTTTTCTTTTTTTTTTGTACTTATCGTACTTTATATGCAAATATTTCAAAAATGATAAATGCTACAACCTTCCATAATTTTTGTTATTATTGTGCATGTTTTTGCGCACATTTTCATATATAAAACTATAAAAAAAGCGTAATATGAAAAGGCACAAATATTAGGAGAATGTGACCTACGCGTTTCCGAGATTTTCGGCCGAGAATCGGCGCGCGGACGGAATAAAAATATTTTTTTTCAAATATTCACCATAAATCGAGATATTGTTCTAGAGACTTGCAATATGTTTTAAAATGAAGATAAATGATTGAATATTACTAGACTGTAAGATTTTTATGTTATAAATGCGTTTTTTGACCTTTTCGGTTGAGTCAAAGTTGACCGATCGTAGTTTTTTTCGTACTTATCGTACTTTATATGCAAATATTTCAAAAATGATAAATGCTACAACCTTCCAATAATTTTTGTTATATTGTGCATGTTTTTGCGCACATTTCCATATATAAACCTTTAAAAAAAGCGTAATATGAAAAGGCTCAAATATTAGGAGAATGTGACCTACGCGTTTCCGAGATTTTCGGCCGAAAATCGTCGCGCGGAGGGGAAAAAAATATTTTTTTCAAAAATTCACCAGAAATCGAGATATTGTTCTAGAGACTTGCAATATGTTTTAAAATGAAGATAAATGATTGAATATTACTAGACTGTAAGATTTTTTTGTTATAAATGCGTTTTTTGACCTTTTCGGTTGAGTCAAAGTTGACCGATCGTAGTTTTTTTCGTACTTATCGTACTTTATATGCAATATTTTCAAAAATGATAAATGCTACAACCTTCCAATATTTTTTTTATATTGTGCATGTTTTTTGCGCACATTTTCATATATAAACTATAAAAAAAAGCGTAATATGAAGGCACAAATATTAGGAGAATGTGACCTACGCGTTTCCGAGATTTTCGGCCGAGAATCGGCGCGCGGACGGAATAAAAAATATTTTTTTAAAATATTCACCATAAATCGAGATATTCAAGAGACTTGCATATGTAAAACGAGATATGATTGCAATATACGAGACTGTAAAGATTTTTATTGTTCTAATATGCGTTTTTTTTACCTTTTCGGTTGAGTCAGTGAACCGATCGAGTTGTAACTTAGTTACTTTATAGCAAATATTTCAAAAAAAAATGATAATGCTACCAACCTTCCATTTTTATGTTATATTGTGCAGTGCCACATTTCGCCATATATTTTTTACCTTTTAAAAAAGCGTAATATGAAAAGGCTCAAATATTAGGAAATGTTGAAACCTAACGCGTTTCCGGATTTTTCGGCTGAAAATCGTCGCGCGGAGGGATGTTTTTAAAAATTCACCATAAAGGAATTTTTGTAAGAGGACTTGCAATATGTTTTAAAAATGAAGATTATACGAATATTTAACTAGACTGTATATGTTTTATAAATGCGTTTTTGGACCTTTTTCGGTGATCAAAGTTGACCGATCGTAGTTTTTTTCGACTACTTACTTTCAATGCAAATATTCCAAAAAAATGAATAAATTTTTTTGCTAACAAACCTTCCAATATTTTTCGTTATGTGCATGTTTTTTGCGCACATTTCCATATATAACTATAAAAATAAGCGTAATATGGAAAAGGCTACAAATATTTAGGAGAATGTGACCTACGCGTTTCCGAGAATTTTCGGCCAGAATCGGTCGCGCGAGGGGAATAAAAATATTTTTTTTCAAATATTCACCATAAATCGAGATATTGTTCTAGAGACTTGCAATTTGTTTTAGTGTTTTAAAATGAGGATAAATGATTGAATATTACTAGACTGTAAGTAAGTAATTGCTTACCCCCCATCAAATTATATTTATAATATATATATATTTATACTAAACGAGTATCCATATAGTATCATATATATTATATATATAACTATATACATATATATATTATTAAATATAAATATTATATTACTATAGTATTACCCCCCCTATCTATATATATATATATATATATATATAGATATATATATATTATATATATATATATATATATATATATATATATATATATATATATATATATATATATATATAGATAAAATATATATACTTACATTTTCGATTCTGGTACCAATACATAAATAAAAGGAATGCAGGTGACACTTCTCTTTTCGCATACAATGAAATGTCTTATTATTATTTTTATCATGCACACATTCAGATATATAAAAAATTGTAATAAATATAAAACTAAATATAAAATAAATGCAGAATACTCACTCGTAATCCTGACTCTTCGTTCTATTCTTGTTTTCTCCCTCCTCCATTGAAGAGTCTTGCATTTTTTTCCACTCGACATGACGAGGTACAGGTGGAGGAGGGAGACGCGCGCCCTTACTGCTGATGGACCCGGCGGCCCCGTGCGCCCTCCGCTGTCGGTTTAGGGGGCGCGCTCCAATACATGACCTTAGTGTGATACTTTTCGGTCACACTCCCCTATCCTGCAAAGAGCAACTTTGCAGAGACGACAGAAGAACCGGGTGTCTCTCCTTCTGCCATTCATATGGCACACACCCGGCACCGTTTCTTTCTGCCTTCGCCCTTCTAAGGCCTCCAGTATGTGTTCCCCTGGCTGCAGCCGACACGCAGGGTCCACTACCCGACGAGAAGCGGTGATGGCGGGGCCGGCAGCAAGAGGGGCTCCGTCAGCTACGTCAGCAGGGCGTCGACAGCAGGGGTGTCGGGGTCAGCAGGGGCGGCGACAGCAGGGGCGTCGTCAGCAGGGGCTGGCGGCACGGGGCGGCAGGGGCAGGGGCGGCGGCAGCAGGGGCGCGTCAGCAGGGGCGTCGTCAGCAGGGGCGTCGTCAGCAGGGCGCGGCAGCAGGGTGGCGGCGGCAGGTCGCAGGTCGAGCGAAGTTGGCCCTCCTATCTGCCCTTTCCTCTAGGGGCAGATCTGCAGCTCGGGGCAGGGGGTCAGTTATGGAAGGCACTCATCGGGATCGAAGTTGATGAGGGCATTCCCGGCTACCTCTAGGAAACTGTGCGTGGTCAACCTCGGAAGATGTCACCGCGGTACCCACAGTACAGTATGTAAGCATTTTGGAGGGCCAACTGAAGGATGTATTTGAGGAGCTTCTGTGTCCACCTTCTGGTTCTCCTGGCGAAGGGATAGTACTGGATGAGCTGATCAAAGAGATCACTCCTCCCATGTGCCTGTTGTAGTGCCCAATGACAGTAGGCCGCTCGGTACGAAACTCCTCAAACACAACTCGGCCTGTCGACGTGTCTTCTTCCGCTGTACGATCTCTTCTTGGATGGGTTCATGACTCGTAGTAACCATGGGGACGAGTCGGACACCCTTCCAACAGATGACGAAGACAGCGCCCTTCCGCCGCCACTCTGTCTCTCCTCTTGCCAGGTGTTGCGGATGACTAGCGAACCTCTTGAGGACATTCGGGGCCCCACGCACCAACCGAAGGTACGCCACTGACGTGAACACCTGCTTCATACAGTTCCTGGGCCAGGGATACCGAGTTATAATAATTATCCATAAACAGGTGATATACCCTGGTTACGGAAACGTCCCACAAGTTGAATACAGTGTCACGCAGCGTGGAGAATACCCCGGTTATACACTGAAAAGTCCACAACGTATCCAGTGTTGCCTCGGTAATGAATGAAAGAATTTCACACCATATTTCTTTGGCTTCTTGGGGTTATACACTTTTATACTAAGACGTCCTTTGTAAGGCATCATCCCCTCATCCAAAGACAGGTTTTCTTTCCAGGAATCACGAGATTACTACATCGCTCACGGATATAATCCAACACTGTACGCACTAAAATGAGGCGATCACTGTTATTCCGGGGTATGGCCCTTCGGTTGAAGGCGTTGAAGTACCTGTCCATCGCCAGGAAATTATCACGGGACATAACGCCAGGCACATTCGGCATATATAAAAAATAACTTCTCTTCCAATATTGCCTGACGTCGATAGCAGGTGTCAAACCAAAATAAATGTGGAGCCCAAAAAATGTGCCATGTCAATGAGGTTGCAACCCCGCCAGGAATACGACAAGGTCGTCTTCAGCTCATATCGGCAGTACCGAGCGTAGTCCACCGTCTCGTGTACCAGGTATTCCAGCAATTCCCGCGTCAGGAAAAGCTGGATGAATCCCAAAACAGTCAGGGGTAACTGGTAACGGTCATCCCAGGGGTTGCCGTGAAGGGGTGCATGTTAGGAGGGGTGGGGTCCTCCGTCCACCCCTCGTCACTCTCCGACGACCGACCTTCACCTTGGCTGGCGCGACGAGCCGACCTTCTACGTGCCCGTGCGCGCTGAAACACGCGCACGGGTGCGGGCACGATGCACACTACCCCCCCCCGTTGGCCCATCACCCTCACTTAGGCCCTCACTTTCTGTATCGTCCTCTGCGATAAAAACTTGAGCCCGTATCCCCACCCTCCCCCTCCCCCTTCCCCCTCTCAGATTCCCCCTCGTATGCACTGAATTCGAGCTCACTTTCGGGATGTGAGCCTCGAACGGACATTGGGGGCAAATATTCATCCTCACTTTCATCGGGACTGATGTCCTCATCACTCGATGACCATCCGCCATCAAATGAGGACTTGCGACATGTTCCCGATCAGCTCCGAAAGATATTCGTCTATGTCCCTTGGTTGGAGGCCTCCCAAATGCCTACGAATGCCCCTAAGGACGCCCACATGCTTTCTAGGGGTAACCAAATGGCAAACGATGTGTTTTCCCGAAACACAGTCACCACAGTGGCCGCACAGAACGGCCTTGAGGCGCGGGTCATGCTGGGTGCTTGGCCCCTCGCCAGCATCCATGTCCAAACCAACTCGCCTTACACGATCCCTTCCGACGGGTAAAAACGCGCCTTTCACGGTTTCACACGTCGTTGAGACATATCTACGATGTCCTGTAGCAATACAAATGCACAAAGTCTCGCACAAGTCCAGAAAAAACACGCTTTTCACGAAAGATCGCTCTCGGATGGTGCGCTACTGATGCTGGGCTGGAGCGAGAAGAAGGGGATATCGCGCATGCGCACCTGGGTCACGCTTCAAAACAAAACAAGCTTGATCCGTGGACTCCCAGCATCCCCCAAGGCGCGTGATTCAAAAAGTTTTTAGGCTGGTAGGCCTATAAGTATTTTTTCCGCGAATTTTAAAAAAAACTTTTGTATGTCGACGTAAATACGTCCAGTCGGCACCCGACAGACAATTTATCTCGACGTAAAATACGTCCAGTCGGCGTTTAAGGGTTAGCTATATATATAACTACCGGGTAAGTTAAATGTTTAAAAATGGATATTAAGTAGTAAAAATGAAGTTTTTATGTTAAAACAAAGTTTAATGTATACTTACCTGGCAGGTATATATATAGCTATATTCTCTGTTCCACCTGGCAGAAATTTTCAAAACTCGCGGCAAACGCTAGTAAACCTATTAGTAGTTCAGGCCAACCACCACCCCGTTGCCGTGGCGCTAGCGCTAGGAACCGTTCCAATTGGGCCAGATTTTCTCTGAACCCTGTCTCCTGAGGGGAGGAGGGTGGGAATTAAATTATATATACCTGCCAGGTAAGTATACATTAAACTTTGTTTGTTTAACATAAAAATGATATTGTTAGTATACATAAGTTTTGTACATACTTACCCGGCAGATATATACTTAGCTATAGTCTCTGACGTCCCGACAGAATTCAAAACTCGCGGCACACGCGACAGGTAGGTCAGGTGACCAGCCCACTCCGCCCCCCGCTGGGTGGCGGGAATAGGAACCATTCCCGTTTTTCTAACCAAAATTTTTCTCTTCCACCTGTCTCCTGAGGGGAGGCCTGGGCGGGCCATTATTAATCGTATATATCTGCCGGGTAAGTATGTACAAAACTTTATTGTATACTAACAATATCATTTTTGTACATGCAACTTCCCCGGCAGATATATACTTAGCTGATTGACACCCTTGGTGGAGGGCAAGAGACAGTTTTACATACTAATTATTTATGAATATAAAAACAGGAAACAACATACGTTGTAGTATATTAACAAAAACAACCTTGGTTCCTACCTGATATGGAAGAAGACTTCATTGATACTGTCTATGAGTCTGCTTGCCATCAGAGTTTCAGAGAAGATGAGACCTGTGACTGATAACCCTTTCGGATCATGCAATGGGGGCTTACCCGCTTACATGGCAGAGCCTTTTCTTGGATCGTACCAATGGGGGCTGACCCACTTACATGGCAGAACCTTGACCTGTATCATACCAACGGGGGCTAACCCTCTTACATGATAGAGCTTTAGGTATTAAGACAATACAAGGAGCATAACGACCAATCCCGATCACCTGACCACACTAACATGTTAGCACTACGAATTTGAAAGGGTCAACTCCTGCACCCTCTTTCAATCGACCAATAAAACGCACCAAACACCATTAAAAACCCTAACCTAATAAAACTAAAAAGGATTGGGTTCAGCTCCCTGTCCCAGCAACGAATCCGCAGATACGTACGCTCCTAGAGTAAAGCACTTGTCGTACGTCACTTTGAAATGTCTCTCAAGTAATGGGATGCAAAGACGAATTGCATCTCCAAAAGGTTGACTCCACTAGAGTCTGTATCGACAAGTTCTTGTGGAAATGCCAAGAGGTAGCGACTGCTCTTACCTCGTGAGCTTTAACTCTAAGGAGGTCCAGTTGTTCTTCTTTACACGCTAAATGGGCTTCCTTGATTACATCTCTGATGAAGAACGCCTGAGCATTTTTAGAGATCTGTCTTCCGGGAACTCTCTAACCGAGCCCCATAAACTTTCCTTACTCCCCTTTAGTTCGTTCTTCCTTTCTAAGTAAAACTTAAGGGCTTTCTAACTGGCAAAGAAGCCCTCTCTCGCTCTGTACCTACAAGAGCGAAAGTCCCTTTTACCTCGAAGGTTCGAGGGCCAGGTTTCGAAGGGTTTTCATTCTTCGCCAAAAAACATCGGTTTGAAGGAACAGAACGCCGAGTCGTTCCTGAAGCCAACATTATGTTCTAAGCTTGTAGTTTTGCTACTCTTTTTTCGCTGAAGCTAGCGCGACCAAGAATAAAGACTTCCTTGTCGATCTCTGAAACGTAGCCTTACAGGAGGTTCGAATTTGGAGGTCATTAAGTACTTTAGGACCACATCTAAGTTCCAACTAGGTGCTCTAATCCCTCTGTTCTTTGACGTCTCGAAGGATTTTATCAGATCATGGCAAATCTTTGTCTTCCCCAATGTTAAGGCCTCTATGCCTGAAGAAACTGAAGATAGCATCTTTTATAGCCCTTAATTGTAGAGACTACTAGATTACATTTCTCTTCTTAAGTAAAGGAGGGAAATCACTATATCTGTCACAGAGGTACTGAAAGGATATCTTCTGAGCTCTACACCATCTGCGAAAACACATCCCACTTCGACTGGTAGACTCGAATAGTAGATGGTCTTCTAGCTCTTGCGATCGCTTTCGCAACTTCTCGAGAAAAGCCTCTCGTTCTGACAAAGTCCCTTCGATAGTCTGAAGGCAGTCGGAGCGAGAGCGGTCAGGTTTTTTGTGATACCTGTCGAAAGTGGGTTGTCTGAGAAGATCGCTCCTGTTTTGGGAGAGATCTCGGAAAGTCTACTATCCATCCCAGTACCTCTGTGTACCAGTTTGCGCTGGCCAGAACGGGGGCTATGAGGGTCAGTTTTGGCTCCCGGTCTGCTGCTGCAAACTTCCTTACTACTTCCGATAATATTTTTGAACGGAGGAAAAGCATTACCGTCTATCCGCCGGGACCAATCGAGGAGAAGGGCGTCCAACGAAATCGCCCTTGGGTCGGCGATCGGGGAGCAGTAACTTTCCAGCCTGTTGTTCCAATGGTGGCAAAGAGCTATATTTGATCTCCCCCAGAGGTTTCCATTAGTCGGTTGCATACCTCCTGATGCCAACGTCCATTCTGTAGGCAGTACTTGGTCTCTCCTGCTCAGAAGGTCGGCTCTTACATTTTTGTCCCCTTGAATGAATCTCGTCCGAGAGTGGTTCTTCTCTCTTCTGCCCAAAGCAGTAGTTCTCTTGCTTTCTTGTAAAGGGAGACGAGTGCGTCCCTCCTTGCTTCTTGATGTAAGCTAGGGCTGTTGTTGTCCGAATTGATCTGCAGGACTGAACCTGAGATCTGAGCCTCGAAGTGTATTGAGAGACAGGTGAAATCGCTGTTAATTCCTTCATATTGATGTGCCAGGACACCTGTCCCTCCAGGTGCCTGACACTTTCTCGTCCCTAGAGTGGCTCCCCACCCCGCATCTGAGGCGTTCGGAATTACAACACTAGCCGAGGGTTCGGAACGTGAAGAGGATACTCCTTCGTTGATCCTGCACGGATTCATCCACCAACGCAGGTCCTCCTTTATTTCCTTCGTGATCTGGAAGGAATCGGACAGATTTTGAGATTTCTGATCCCAATGTTCTCTTAGATAGAACTGTAACGGCCTTAGGTGAAGCCTTCCTAGAGAAATGAACTGTTCCAACGAGGAAAGGGTCCCCAGAAGACTCATCCATTCCCTCGCGGACATTGTTCTTTCTCTAGGAAGGTTGCTACTTTTTCCAAGCAGCGGTTTTTCTGTCTTCCTGTGATGGAAACACATGAAAACCCCGAGAATCATCCGAATCCCCAGATAAAAACAATGTTCTGCTGGGGAATTCATCTGGGGATTTCTCGAGGTTTACCAACAGTCCCAAGGACTGTGTTAACTCCAGTGTCAGCTTTAAGTCCTCCAGACATCTGACTCGCGACTGTGCTCGTATCAGCCAGTCGTCTAGATACAAGGATATTCGAATCCTTCGAGATGAAAGCCAGTGAGCCACATTTTTCATTAGTCCCGTGAATACTTGGGGGCTGTTGATAGTCCGAAGCATAGGCCGAAATTGAATACTCTTTCACTTGCCAGCCATAAATCTGAGGTATTTCCTGGAAGATGGGTGTATTGCACGTGGAAATAAGCATCCTGCAGGTCCAGGGATACCATCCAGTCCCTGGACGCAGGGCTGCTAACACCGAGGCTGTCGTCTCCATTGTGAACTCCTCTTTGCTTCGAACACGTTCAGGGCGCTCACGTCCAGAACTGGCCTCCAACCTCCTGAGCTTTTCGGAACAAGAACAGGCGATTGTAAAAACCCCTGGGAAGAGAGATCTTTTACTTCCTCTATGGCTTCCTTGTAAGCAATCTGCTCCACGAGATGTAGAAGGGCTTGTTTCTTGAATGAATCCTTGTAGTTTGCTGTTAACTCCTTGGAGTTGTAGTTAAGGGAGGTTTTTCCCTGAGGGGATTAAATATCCTTTTCTTAAGGATGGATAGGGACCAGGCATCAGCACCTTTTCTGTGCCCAAGGTTCGTAAAAGTTTAGAAGCCTGGCACCCACTTTTGTCTGGAGGAGGACCACAGTCTCACTGGAAAAAAAGTCTTGACGAACGGCCTTCGATTGAAGACCTTCCTCTCTTCTCCCGGTCGTCTACTTCTAAGAGAAGATCTTGTGCAGACCTTCCCCGAAAGGGCTGCTGGAAGGGAACTTTCTCCTTTCTTTGCAACCTGAACAGCAGGTTTTAGCCTTTTAGCTGACTGGCGCCAGCATGTCCTGTGTGGCCTTTTCTGATAAAGTCTTTGATATGTCCCTCATATTTCCTGAGGAAAAAGGTGACTAGAGAGGGGCGCATATAAAAGGGAGGATCTTTCAGAGTGAAACAGATTTCGTTTAAGAAGGAGCGAAAAACACTGCCCTCTTCTTCAATATACAGGATCCAAAAGGGATGGCCACTTCATTGGAGCCATCCATAACCGCCTTGTCTAGGCAGGTTAATACACTGCCCAACTCTTCCATGGTAACGAAGTCTGGTTCTTGAGACTTCTTGGCTAAAGCTCCCCAAAAGCCCAGTCCATAAAGTTAAAGACTTCGAGAGTCTTGAAAGAGCCTTGATGAGATGATCAACCTCACACATCCCCAAGAGCTTTTGCAGAGTGCAGAGAGCGTCGTCTTGACGCATCTACAAGACGGAAAAGTCCGCATCAGAGGACAAGAAGGGAGTCCCAGGCCCATTGGCTCCTTGGTGTCATACCACATACCTGGTTTCCCTGTCAGCTTAGAAGGGGGAGGACAAGAAAATACTGTCTTCCCCGCTTTCCTTCTTAGATCTGAGCCAGCTCTCGAGACTCTTCAGAGACTTTCTCATAGAAAGAGTAGGGGTCATCCCCTAACGAAAAAAAGAGGGGGGGGAGGGGAGGCCTTCGACATTTTCGTACTGGATAATAAAGATCCCTCGAAGAAGGGGATCCGACTGGCGTAGCGAGTTCTCCAAACACCTGCAGCAAAGAGAAGCAAGTCTCTTTAGTCCCGAAACTCCTGCATCTTTGGATATCTCTTCATCCGAACTTCTTCCAAAAGCGATGCAGGAGAAGACGGGCTTTTTGCTTTTCAGGAGACCGATCCGTAGAAAGAAGCCTTTTTCTTTCGTCCTTATTCCTATCTCCTTCCTGCACGAGTCCTGGAGTTCCCTATACTCGGGCTTCTGTTCTGCTCCTTGCGTCTGCTAGGAGAGGCGCTTGCGTCCTGATAAGACGGCTGTGAGGCGAAGAGCGCCTGCTAGGAGAAAGGAGAACATCCTGTTCCTGGCGCCAAGAAGGAGAGGCGCTTGCGTCCTGATGAGCGCGCCTGGGCCAAGAAGGCGAGGCACTTGCGTCCTGGTAGGCTGCTTGCGGTCCAAGAAGGAGAGGCATTTGCGTCCTGATGAGGACGCCTGGAAGGCGAAATGCGCCTGCGAGGAGAAAGGAGAACCCTTTGTTCCCGTCGTCCAGGAGAGGAGACGTTTGCGTCCTGGTGACTGCGTCTAGCAGGCGAATAGCTCCTTTTCCCTTTGCGTCCATCCGTAGAGGCGCTAGAATCTCTCCTATCCCTCCTGGAGGTGAAGAAAACTTGTCTAAATCTCGCGCCTATTCGCGAAACTCTTGCGTCCTTAGAAGGATATTTTAGAAGATCCTACGGGACTCCTGATTCCTGGGTACTTCCCAGAGGGAGAGGGTTGTTCCTTCGAAAAATGTCTAGAGGACGAACGAACGCTCCTTCCTTCTTGCGGAGCTCTGAATAGAGAGGGGCTCTCTTCTCTCCCGGAGCTCTTAGCCGCACGAATTCTCTCACGAGAAATCCGCGAATCAGGCTCCTGATACTTGCCATGAGAGGCGAATCGTCTCTAGCAAAACTCCTGGGAGAACTCTTGCTCGTAGGGAGTTTCCGATTCCTGTCATATGCGACTGAAGAAGGTCTCGCTGGGGACGAAAACCTTTCAGGCGAGGAGCGTCTGCTAACGCCAGGGCGCTTACTCTCTGAGGCTCTCCTAACAGAACTCTTGATGGGAAGAGAAATGTCTTTCTTTCCTAGAAGAGCCTTCAGAAAGAACTCCCACTAAGGCAGACAACTGCTGTTGGAGTCCTACCAAGACTTCCTTCGTCTTGTGTGATAAGTCTTCCGGAGAAGAGTCAGGAGATCTCATAGCTCTCTTCTTACGAGCAGGCGAATACTCCGGAAAAGGCTCAGGACTGGAATGCAACGCTTCGCTTGCTGGCGTTTTCCAGGATCTCTTAAGAGGACGCGACTTAGAGGAAGAACTCCATCCTCTTCTTGGAGACGAAGAGTCTGAGTCCGAAAGCACTTCCTGAGGACGCTTTTGCAGTAGCTGTCCTTGGCAGCCTGGGAAGCGGCTACAGGATCTGCCGAAGGGACGCCTGACCGTTGGGAATACTCTACATCCCCCTTGCGGCTTTCGACATTCCTCCTCCCTTGGTCATGGGAGTCTGAAAGAGTCTAGGCCGAGGAGCAATGCGGAGTCGGTCAGACGCCCCCCTCCACTTCACTGGGGACACTGCACCAAATCACTGCACACATCACTGCACTTACCTGTCTCCTTCATTGCTTGCAGTTGCGATTTCAAGCTGATTATTGAGGCTCTCATTGCAGCCATTTCCGTAGACGCATCTACAGGTTCGCTGGCTGGGGGTGGGGGAAGGGGCTGAAACCAAACTATGAGCAGGTGGTTGAATTACCAGAAAAGTTAGGAGCTACTTTCCCTGTTCAATAGAGCAGGATCTACTTGAGCTTCTGATGGAAGCCCTCCTAACTCTATCTTTCTCAAGTTTCCTTACATAAGAAGCCAAGGTCTTTCCATTCCACTTCCGTTAAACTCTCACATTCCAGACAGGTGTTAGTCGCAGAACAATCATTCCCCCTCCCCCTACATTTTTTTACAGACTGTGTGAGGATCCACCGATGCTTTCGGTAGCCTCACCTTACATTCCTCTTTCGCACACACCCTAAATACAGGTGCCACGTCAGACATTTTAAAGAGAATCCAAACCAAAATCCAAAAAACGGTCCACGATAAGCGTATGCCAAAACCAAAGATCAAAGTACATCACCAAAGGTCAGATAGATAATCCTCGGCCAACGAGAAAAGAATTCCAATGCAGGAGGTACCAACAACGATGTTGTTGCTACCGGCGACAGAAAAATTCTGGTTAGAAAACGGGAATGGTTCCTATTCCCGCCACCCAGCGGCGGGAGTGGGCTGGTCACCTGACCTACCTGTCGCGTGTGCCGCGAGTTTTGAATTCTGTCGGGACGTCAGAGACTATAGCTAAGTATATATCTGCCGGGGAAGTTGCATGTACAAAAACTTCATTTTAATGTAAGACACTTACTGGCAGGTATATATATAGCTGATTGACACATTTGGAGGTGGGTCAAAGACAGCAACATTATTAGAGTATAAAAATATTATTACAATATTATTAAAACTCTAGGTTCCTTACCTGCTAAGGTAGCTGACTTCAGAGGTCCTGCCTCTAAGCCTGCTTAAACCTTAGGAGCTCTCAACAAGGAAGTGTCCTGTATGTTGAAGAAGCTAAGACTGGAACTGACAACTGGACGTGACCAATGTGTTTGACAGAACCGTACAGCCCTCTTATGCACGGCATTCAAGCTAGTAATAGATCATTTACCTGAACTACACACACACCACACCAAGATAATACTAACAAGACTGATAAAAGTACCGAACACTTTTCTCAGACGACCAAAACACAAACACCATCACCTAATAAAATCAACTAGCTTAAAAGAAGGTTATGGGGTAGTAACTCCTTTGCCCAATACTGTACCAGAGGACACATATGGACCAAGCGTCTGACAATTATCAAAGGTTGTCTGAATATCCCTAAGATAATGCGACGCAAATATTGAATTAGTTCTCCAATATGTGGATTCAATAATTTCCTTGAGGGCTAAATTCTTTTTAAAAAGCTAATGAAGTCGCAACTGCCCTGACTTCATGAGCCCCTTCACTTTCAAAAAAATACCAAAGCTCTGCTCTTGACACAACATATGAGCTTCTCTAATCAACTCTCTCATGAAGAAGGCTAGAGCGTTCTTCGTCATGTGTCTACTGGGGTCTTTAACTGAACACCAAAGAGCATCAGAATTCCCTCTGATCTCTCTTGTTCTTTCCATATAAAAACGCAATGCTCTCACTGGGCAGAGAACTCTTTCTTGCTCGTGACCCACTAACTCAGACAGACCCAAAACTTCAAAGGATCTTGGCCAAGGATTAGCTGGATTCTCATTCTTGGCCAAGAAACCTTCTTGGAATGAACACACTGCGTTGCCATGTCTCCATCCCACCTTCTTCGATATGGCCTGAAGCTCACTAGCTCTTTTCGCCGTTGCCAAAGCGACTAAAAAGATAGTTTTCTTAGCAACATATCTCAGAGAGGATTTCTCTAAAGGCTCGAATTTGCTAGAGGTTAAATACTTCAAGACAACATCGAGGTTCCAAGCAGGTGGCCTGCATTGGGGTTGTTTCTTGGTACCAAATGACCTAATCAGATCTCTAAGGTCTAAGTTATTCGAGATGTCTAGATCTCTGTGTCTAAACACTGAGGTTAGCATACTTTTATAACCTTTGATTGTCGAAACTGACAAACCCAATTCCTTCCTCAAGTATAGAAGGAAGTCTGCGATTTGGGTCACAGAGGTACTGGATGAAGACACTTTCCTGTTCTTACACCACTTCCGGAAATTCTCCCACTTCGACTGATATACTGTAATTGTGGAGGTTCTTCTGGCTCTAGCCACTGCACTGGCCACCTCTCTAGAATATCCCCTCGCTCTGACAAGACTTTCGATAGTCTGAACGCAGTCAGACCCAGAGCGAGGGTATTCTTGTGAAACCTGTCGAAGTGGGGTTGTCTGAGTAAATCTACTCTTAGAGGAAGAGTCCTTGGCGTATCTATTGTCCATTCCAGTACCTCTGTGAACCAACTTTGGGCCGGCCAAAACGGGGCTATTAAGGTCATCCTCGTTCCTTGGCTCTCCCTGAACTTCTTCATAACTTTCCCCAGTTACCTTAAGAACGGAGGAAAAGCGTACACATCTAAGTTTGTCCCAATCCATCAGGAACGCGTCGACGCCACTGCTTCCTGATCTGGAACCGGAGAGCAATAGGTTGGTAACCTTTTTTGTTCTGGCTGTCGCAAACAGATCTACTACCGGACGGCCACACAACTTCCACAGGCTCTGGCAAATCTCCATGTGCAAAGTCCACTCCGTCGGGAGAAGTTGTTCTCTTCTGCTCAACAGGTCCGCACTCACATTCTTCTCTCCCTGTATAAACCTGGTGAGGCAGCACGACGCTTTCCTCTTCCGCCCAAAGCAGACTTCCTTTGCCAGCTTGTAAGGGGAAAAGAGTGAGTCCCTCCTTGTTTGCGGATGTATGCCAGAGCCGTGGTGTTGTCCGAGTTGATCTGCACTGTCTTGTCTCGAATCAACTCTCTGAAGTGCTTCAAGGCCAAGAAAATTGCCATCAGTTCCTTCCTGTTTTATGTGCCAACTTGTTTCTTCCTTGCTCCAAAGTCCCGACACCTCTTGAGGGCATATAAGTCGCTCCTCAACCCGCGTCCGACGCGTCGGAATACAAGATGAGGTCTGGGCTCTTCTGCTGAAGCGACATCCCTCTTGCTAACCTGCCTGGAGTTAGCCACCACTTTAATTCCTCCTTCACTTCGGCAGGAATTAGAAACTGGAAGGAATCCGGTTGCAATTTTCTTGGCCATGAATCCTTCAGGAAAAACTGTAGAGGTCTCATGTGCAGTCTTCCTAAAGAAATGAACCTCTCTAGCGAAGAGAGTGTGCCCAGTAGACTCATCCACTCTCTTGCTGAGCATCGGTCTTTCTCTAGAAAGTCCTGCACCTTCCGAATGCATAGGGCTTTGCCTTTCGGGGGACGGAAAAGCCGAAAAGTCACTGACGATATCTGAATCCCAAATAAACTATCTGTTGTTTGGGGATTCAATTGAGACTTTCCCCCATGTTTACCACAAGACCTAGGTCTTTTGCTAAGTTCAATGTTTGATTCAAGTCCTCCAGACATTGACTTCTTGATCCCTCTTAAGTGCAACCATCTCGCCACATTGGACATCAGCCTCGTGAACACTTGGGGGGCTGTGCAAAGGCCGAAGCACAGGGACTTGAACTGAAAGACCCTGTCCTGAATCACAAACCTTAAATACTTCCTGCTTCCTGGATGAATCGGAATATGAAAGTATGCGTCTTGTAAGTCCAGGGTCACCATCCAGTCCCCTGGACGTACCGCTGCCAGTACTGAATCGTTCGTCTCCATTGTGAACTTGGTCTTTTCTACGAAAAGATTCAGTTGACTTACATCCAGAACTGGCCTCCAACCTCCCAAGGACTTTGCAACCAGGAACAACCGGTTGTAAAATCCCGGAGATTCGTGATCCAGAACAGGCTCTATGGCTCCTTTCTCTAGCATGGAAGCTACTTGCTCCCACAGAGCCGCTTTCTTCACTAAATCGTTGTAATTTGCCCCGAGGGCTCTCGGAGATGTTGCTAGAGGAGGTCTCTTCAAGAAAGGAATCTTGTACCCTTCCCGAGCTACGTTGACAGCCCAGGATCTGCCTTCATGTTCTGCCAAACTTCCCAAAAACCTTGAAGTCTGGCTCCCCTGTCGTCTGGAGGACTGAGATCTCATTGTTTAGAGTGGTCTTGGCTCCTCTTTTAGCGGGTACTCTCTTACCCCTAAAGGCGGGTCGAGCGAATGTTCTGCCTCGAAAGGGCTGTTGCGAAGGCCTAGTTTCCTTTGGAGTTTTCTTAACCAACTTGGATGGTAAGAACTTCTTACTGAAGACGAGAGAAGATCTTGAGTGGCCTTCTGAGAAAGGGAGAGAGCTATATCCCTAATCACCTCTGAAGGAAACAGCTGTTTCGAAAGGGGAGAGAACAGCAACTCCGATTTCTGAGAGTTTGAAACCCCTTTTGAAGCGAAAGAACACAACAGCGACCTCTTCTTTAGTACTCCTGCTGTGAACAAAGAAGCCAGTTCATTCGTTCCGTCTCTCAGAGCCTTGTCCATGCAGGACATAATGCTCTTAGCCGCTTCCATATCCTGCGAATCTTCTTCTTCTAGGGAGTTCGCCAGTGCTCCCAAAGACCAATCTAGGAAATTGAAGACTTCGAAAGTCCTAAAAATCCCTTTAAAAAGATGGTCAAACTCGGACGAAGTCCACCAGACCTTAGCAGACTGTAACGCCTGTCTGCGTGAGCTGTCCACTATACTGGAGAAGTCCCCCTGGGAGGAGGGGCAGGTACTCCATGGCCTAGACTTTTCTCCAGTAGCGTACCATACTCCTGACTTCGATGCTAACTTAGCTGGTGGAAAAGCAAAAGAGGGATTTTTCCCGCTTCTTTTCTTATCCTTCATCCAGTCCATTTCCACACGTTGAAGGGCCTTCTTCGCCGAAATTGACAGAGTCATCTTAAGGAAAGAGGACTTCTTTGGAGTCCTAGTCTTGGAAAACTGCGATAAGGGAGATAAAGGAGCCGTTGGTTTGAATTCCCCTTCAAAAATAGAAAGAAGACGTGAAGTCAGAATCTTGTAATCTGAAGAAGGTTCCGTATTCTTCTCAAGCAAATCCAAATCCTCTTCTGCTGAAGAAATGTCTTGCAGATCACTGTCGTGTTGACGCTTCGCTGACGGAATAATGTCCTGCCGCCTGCGTCCTGCGGCTAACGAAGAATCGGCGTCCTGCCGCCTATCAATGTCCTGCCGCCTGCGTCCTGCGTCCATCGTAGACACTCTGCTTCCTGCCGCCTGCGTCTTGCGTCCACAATTGATCCCGATTCCTGACTTTGTGTCCTGCTTCTTCTGAAACCATTTTCTTCTTCCTGCGTTCTGCGTCCTGAATAACCAAGCGATCGCCCGTCCTCGTAGCGCCAGTGCGTCCTGCGTCCTCAGCGAACGCACCATTGTCTTCCGTCTTAGAAGACTTAACAGGAAGGAAATCGTCCTTCCGCCTCGAAGATGCCTGCACAGGAGCATCCCAAGACTTCACAAGAACTGCCAGCTTAGACTGCATTTCCCTTAAGAAACCCTTCGTACTATCTTCCTGAATGGCAGAGGACGAAGGAGGAGGATTACGAGCAGACTGCGACGTAACGGAGAGCGATCTTGTACTCTACCCGATGGAGAGAGACGAGGGGAAGACAAGCAAGAAGATGGAGGAGAGTCTCTCATCGAAATCCAAGAACGAGAAGGCCCGTACTGAGTCCTCTTTAGCACGAAAGATCCTCTTAATCTTGATCGGAACTGCATCCCCGTCTTCTGAGGAGGACAAAACCTCCGGACTACTCTAAGCCTCACAATCTTGAGCATGTCTCTCGAGAGCAGTCGATGTCCTGAAAGTCCTCTTGAGGGGGCGAGACACAACTGAATACCGACGTTCCCGCTCAGATGTGTCGAACCATCCGAGGACGCACACTTCCCAGTTACGCCTTTTCTGCGGCGAACTGAAACAGCCTGGGAACTTGCAACAGGACTGTTCGAAGGGACGCGCCTGACCGCGACAAAACCTCTCTCGCCTCCCTTCGACTGTCGACGTGCCTTCTCCCTTGGGTCTGGGAGCTTGACAGAGGTCTAGGTCTAGGAGCACGAGAGAGACGATCAGACGCCCCCTCCACTACACCTTTCACTGACATCAAAAGCACTAACTTTATCCGTAAGTCGCTGTATCTGGTCGCCCATGGACGCAAGGGCAGCGAACACCTTCACAATCTGTGTATCGTTCGCATCCTCCGATACAGCAGCGGGCGCAGGAGATACCTGGGAGAAGGAACTACCAATTCTAAGTTAGAAGGAGCTGGAGAGGAAATACATTCACTCCTTTTGCTAGAAGAATTCGACTTCTCACTACGAGAAACAGATCTCCTTACACGATCTTTCTCAAGCCTTTCAACATATTTCATAAATATCTTCCATTCCTTCTCTGATAAATTCCAAAACACCTATTCTCCCAAGTACACACATTCTCTCTACACTTCTTACAAATAGTATGAGGGTCGACCGAAGCTTTCGGCAACCTTACCTTACACCCCTCTTTTAAACAAACTCTAAACATACTTCCAGTATCAGACATCTTTAAAGAACAATCCAAAGCGAATGCCAAGCTAACGTTTCCGAGTACAATACCAAAAATCCATGAAAAGTCAGCAACGAGAATGAAAATCCTAGCAGGGAACCACCAACAATGTTGCCGGTTCGGCTGGCAGAGAAAATCTGGCCCAATTGGGAACGGTTCCTAGCGCTAGCGCCACGGTAACGGGGTGGTGGTTGCCTGAACTACTAATAGGTTACTAGCGTTTGCCGCGAGTTTTGAAAATTTCTGCCAGGTGGAACAGAGAATATATACCTGCCAGGTAAGTGTCATACATTAAAATCAAACACTAGTATATCCAGTCTCCAAAACAGCTAATTCAACAGCTATGGAAGGTACTCACGAGTTTACAATAAATAATATTTAAAAAAATTATCTTCCACAAGCAGTATAAACCAAAGTATAACAAGAACTTTTTTGACAAAAGAAAAAATATCACCTCTTTCATAACCAAAAATGTAGACTTCGTATTCGTGTCCTGTTAAAGCATAAGACTGATAAAAGGGGAAAAATCAAGATGGTAACGGATGTGACCCAGGTTAAAAACATACTTACACTCTCAGGCATACGCTCCCTAATCTGTTGGAGGGGGCTTTGGCTAGCTTTTCACAGAAAGCTAGAATCAGGCTCTCAGTCTTTTCTCCAACTGGCACCTGTTGTGACAAAATATTTATTATAAAAGGATTCTGCCTTTCACGGTGAGAATAATTATGCAAATAATGATTAACTGCTATAAACAAGTGAATCTCGCATCTAATACAAATGTTTTAGAATTTTCTCTTCTTTAAAAAAAAAATACGTATACACAAAGTAAATTTTGTAAATCACCAAAATTTATTATATTAACGACTATCTGTTGCTACCATGTAATTTTCAATTACATGCTGCATAGATGGCAGGTACATGTATTTATACACTGAATTATCAATTTTGCAATTTGACTGTCAAGCATTACTGTAGGTTTCCAAAATCTTAAATATTGTAATTTCATTACAATGGCCCTCTTTTTTATGGGTTTCACATTTCGACGTTTCATCTACGTACTTGCGGATTTTTATGGCACTTGTCTAGCACTGAAAATCGGTAATTTTTGGCACTGGAATATGCTGATTTCCAGTTATCGGTACCGATAACAGAGTATTGGTGCCAATACATACTTAACAAAGGTTCCAAAGCTTGGTTATAGGGAAAAATACAAATTTTTTCACTTATCATCAGAGAGAGAGAGAGAGAGAGAGAGAGAGAGAGAGAGAGAGAGAGAGAGAGAGAGAGAGAGAGAGAGAGAGAGAGAGAGCCATGTTTGTATGATAAATAAATGATTTGCTCATTAGCAAGTTCTAGTTCTATATGTGCTGTTATACTAACATCCATACATCCTCATTAACATGGCTTCTTAATAGCACTCACAGACACAACAATGAAAAATAAAGATAAAATTAACTAGCATCCAAAAAGAGGTGTAAAAATATGAAACCCACGAGTGTCAGGAAATCTACCATTTAAGAAACTTGCAAATCTGGTGCAGTCAGATGATTATTGGTATCTTGAAACTGGTAACAAGTGGTAATTTCTTTCATGCAGTGGAATGCGGAAAGCCTCAGTCAGAAGCCGATGCAGATACAACACAAAAAAATATCAATATTTTGTTGGACAAGTTTCTAAATAGAAATCCCAAGAAACTGGAGCAATACATTTCCTTATAAGAAAGCAACAGGTCAGCTATATACTATACTTACAACAATCAAAACTGAGACAATAGAATTCAGAAGAGCTTCCACTTCTGATTCTGTGGCCTCAGAAGAAAAGCAGGTGTCACAGACACCAATTATTTTGTGCAAATCATCTTCAAGACCTTTCGGACTCCTTTCCATGGAAATCTCTGCCCCCACCTCCTTCAGGTAAGCCCGAAGCTCCTCCACCTGTCAAAAAGACAAAAAATCTTTAGAGCATTTAATGCAAGACATGAAGCCTACCAACCAATTCATCAAACAGCCAAAACAAAGATAAACTGATCTATTGATTTATATAACTGATTTCACTTACGTAAAGACTTCTGCACTTCATCAAGAACGCATGAAACATTGTGTAGTACTGAGCTTTGAAGGACCCATTTAATACAAGGCACTATGTTTGGGTAACTGTTTTGATACCAAGTTGGTGAAACACAGTGGAGACTTGGTGAGCTTCTTAAACTGTATTTTAAAACATGGTTTAATTTCAGACTATCATGCTTAATAGCAAATAAATAATCACATGCATGATTGGTATTCATTTCAAAAGCCTTATAATCCTGAAATATGATATTGTTATGATACAATAAAGTTTGTTCATACTTACCTGGCAGATATATATATATAGCTGTATTCTCCGAAGTCCGACAGAATTTCAAAACTCCCGGCAAACGCAGTGGTCGGCCAGGTGGTTAGTACCCATTCCCGCCGCTGGAAGGCGGGTGTCAGGAACCATTCCCATTTTCTATTCAGATTTTTTAATGTCACTGTCCCCGAGGGAGGCTGGGCGGGTACTAGGTAAGTATGAACAAATTTTTATTGTATCATAACAATATCATTTTGTTCATGACACTTACCTGTCAGATATATATATAGCTGATTCCCACCATTGGAGGTGGGGAGGGACAGAATAAAAGGATTTTGGGAAACATTTCACATGCAGATGATAGACATCTTGGTTCCTTACCTGTTAGCGTAGCTGACTTCGTGATTACTGTCACCCAAGTCTGCTTTTGCTTTACTAGAGTCTCCAGCAAGGACGTGACCTGTATAGCTGGTGAGATCTAGATGATCTGACAACGGGGGCGTGACCACAATGTGTCTAGACCATATTGACCATACTTTAAGGGCAGCGAAGCAAAGAAAAACCACCACCTGACCTAGCCTAGCAAAGTTAGTCCCCGAAACTTTAGGCTAAAATAAAGGGAAGTCCGCCTCTAGCGGTCGACCCTACAACCAAAAAACCAACAACCATAAAACAAAAGCACACTTATCCATTTTCTAAAGGATAGGATTCGTGCCGCTCCGTACCCAAAACTGAATCTGCTGATATGTATGGTCCAAGCAAAAAGCAGTTCTCATATGTCACTTTCACATCCCTGAGGTAGTGTGAAGCGAACACAGAATTGCTTCGCCAAAATGTGGTGCTCACAATGTCGCTGAGCGCCATATTCTTCTGAAATGCCATCGAAGTTGCGACAGCTCTAACTTTCATGAGCATATACTTTCAGAATTTTCAGATCACTATCTGGGCAGGACGAATGGGCCTCCCTGATGGCGCTTCTCAAGAAGAACGCTAAGGCGTTCTTAACATTGGTAATCAGGTCTTTTCACAGAACACCAAAGATTGTCTGATTGACCTCTAATTTGTTTTGTTTCTATCCAGATAGAATTTTAGAGCTCTGACAGGACACAGGACTCTTTCTGGCTCCCGACCAACGATCCCTGCTAATCCTTGATATCAAAGTTCTTAGGCCAGGGATTGGAAGGATTTTCATTTTAGCTAAAAAGGAAGGACTCATCAAGAACAGACTGCATTGTGTCCCCTAAATCCAACATTTTTGCTAATTGCTTGAATCTCACTCACCCTCTTCGCAGTGGCTAGGGTGGTTAGAAAGAGGGCCTTCTTCGTTAAATCTTTTAGCGAAGCCTCGTGCAAAGGTTCAAAGGGATTCGCCATTAAAGATTTTAGAACTATGTCCAAATTCCACGAAGGTGTCTTAACCTGTGGACCTTTTGATGTTTTCGAGGATCTCAGAAGATCGTGAAGATCCCTATCATTCGTCAAATCTAGGCTCTATGACGGAAGACTGTTGACAGCATACTCTTGTATCCTCTAATTGTTGATACTGCAAGCTTGTCTACATTCCTTAGATGGAACAGGAAATCAGCGATGTTTGGCTCACAGAGGTCTTGGAGGAGGAAATGCCCTCTTTCCTACACCATTCTTCTAAAAACAGCCCACTTAGACTGGTAGACAGATTGAGAGGAAGCTCTTCTCGCGGTGGCGATAGCTTTTGCCACCGCTCCTGAAAACCCTCTCGCTCTTGCCAGTTTCTTGATAGTCTGAATGCAGTCAGACTCAGGAGCGAATGGGTTTTGGTGATATCTCTCGAAGTGGGGCTGTTTGAGAAGATCGGTTCTTACTGGTAGGATTTCTTGGGAAGTCCACTAGTAGGGACTGACCTCTGTGAACCAATCGCTTGCTGGCCAGAATGGTGCGACCAGTGTCATCCTTGTTCCTTCCGACGCTGCTAACTTCCTTGTTACTTCTCCCAGAAGTTTGAACGGGGGAAAGGCGTATACATCCATCCCCGTCCAGTCCCAAAGCATTGCGTCTACTGCTACTGCTTCCGGGTCGATGATCGGAGAACAGTAAAGAGGCAGTCTCTTCGTTTTCGAAGTCGCGAAGAGGTCCACTATTGGTCGTCCCCATAGTTTCCATAACTGTTGGCAGACCTCTATGTGCAGAGTCCATATGTTGAAATCAATTGATTTCGACGGCTTAAAATGTCTGCTCTGATGTTTTTGGACCCCTGAAACAAATCTTGTCAGGAGAGTTATGTTCCTCTCTTCTGACCATAACAGGATTTCTCTCACTATCTTGTAGAGAGAACGAGAGTGTGTCCCCCCCGTTTCTTGATATAAGAAAAAGGGCTGTGGTGCTGTCCGCGTTGATCTGGACAACTCGGCCTATGACTCGTTCTTGAAAGGCTAGAAGTGCTAAGCGAATTGCCTCCAACTCCTTGAGGTTGATGTGCCAAGGCTTCTGTTCTTTTCTCCAGAGGCCTGACACTTCCTCCTTTCCTAGAGTTGCTCCCCAGCCTGTCATAGACGCGTCTGTAAATAACACTAGGTCGGGGCTCTGAAGACAGAGGGACACTCCTTTCGACATCTTGGTGGGATCGAGCCACCACTCTAGGTGTTTCTTGACCAACGGGGATATTCTCAAATTCTCCTCTAGGTTTTGTCTGTCCTGCCAATTTTCTGTTAGGAAAAACTGTAGGGGCCTGAGATGTAGTCTCCCTAGAGAAACAAACTTCTCCAGCGAAGAAATGGTCCCCAGCAGAACTCATCCATTCCTTCGCCGAGCACGTTTCCTTCTCCAAGAAGGCTGACACTTTTTCTAAGCCTTTCTGCTGACGTTCTAGCGACGGCAAAAAGACCAAAAAGCCACTGAATCCATCTGAATCCCCAGATACACGATGGACTGTGTTGGGGTCAGATGGGACTTTTCGTAATTGATCAGGAGACCTAAAGATTTCGCCAACAGTAACGTAGTCAGAAGGTCCTCGTATCTTCGAGAGGTGAAGCCACGTTGCCACGTTCCGCATGAGAAAAGTGAAAATCATGGGAGCTGTGCTCAGTCCAAAGCATAGAGCTCTGAACTGGAAGACCTGTCCTCTTAAAATGAACCTGAGAAACTTCCTGGACTGGGGATGGATGGGGACATGGAAGTAAGCGTCCTGGAGATCTAATGACACCATCCAATCCCATGGTCTCAAGGCCCCCAGGACCGATTGCGATGTTTCCATTTTGAAGCTTTCTTTCTTCACGAAAAGGTTCAGACTGCTGACATCTAGGACAGGCCTCATCCCCCAGACTGCTTCGGAACCCAGGGAATACCTGTTGTAGAAGCCTGGGGAATCTGTCAAGAGCACTCGTTCTACGGCTCTTTTCTGATCATTTGATCTAATAAATCAAGTAGAATCTGTTGCTTCTGCGGCTGATAAGCTGGTGACAGGTCTATAGGCTTCATGCTCAACGGAGGCATGGAGAGAAAGGGAATTTGTATCCCTTCTCTATAATCTTGAGGGACTAGGTGTCCGTCCCCCTTGCTCTCCAAGCCTCTGCGAAGAGAGAAAGTCTCCCTCCCACCGTGCCTGAAGGGCAAGGTTGGTCACTTCTTTCCCCTTTGCTTTGCGGGGTTTCTGCCTCTAGCAAAGCCCCTTCCTCGTGTAGAAGCTCTTGATGGTGCTCTGCCACAAAAGGCTTAAAATTCTTCTTTGGTACCTGAGCTACTCGAGAAGATGGATTGCGCCGCAGGAAGTCTAGATGATTGAGACAGCAAATCCTGTGTCGCTTTCTTTCAGGTTCACAGATAAATCCTTTACCATATTTTCAGGAAAAAGATGGGAAGAAAAGGGGGCGAATAATAACTCCGCTTCCTGCGTAGGAGAAACTGATTTAGCAGTAAAACTGCAGAAAAGCGCTTGTTTCTTTAATATTCCCGTAGTAAAGTGGGCAGCTAACTCACCTGAGCCATCCCTTACTGCTTTGTCCATACATGACAGGACGCTCGATAATTCTTCTAGTGACAATGATTCTGGGCTCTTAGCTTGCAGACCTAAAGCTCCTAAGCACCAGTCTAGGAAGTTAAATACTTCCAACGTCCTGTACAGTCCTTTTAGATGGTGATCTATTTCAGGCATAGTCCATGAAACCTTAGCCGAGGACAGGTAAGATCTCCTCGGTGCTTCGACCAGGTTTGAGAAGTCACCTTGCGCAGACGAAGGAAGTCTCAACCCTGTTTTCTTCTCCGGTCCTCATACCATACCGGCTCTCCCGTTTAGCTTAGCTGGAGGAAGCGCAAAGGACGTCTTTCCTTTCGTCTTCCTTGATTCCATCCAATCATTCATCCTCTTCAACGCTCTTTTAGTAGAAAGCGAAGCAGCCATCCTAACAAAACCCGGAGCTTTTCTCGTCTTGGATGAGGATAGTTGCGATGGCGGTGAGAGAGGAACTGGTGCTTGGAATTTTTCCGAAAACAATTCCTTCAGTAAGCGCGTTAACGTGCTATAATCTGTAGATGCTTCTGAAGGCTCTTCCTCTTCTGCAGGATGCGTATCGTTAGAAGACTCTCCTTGATCTTGACGGTCCGAAGTTTCTTTAGCTAAACAAGAAGCGGTTCTCCTTTGAGGCTCTGTTCGTAAGGGGGAGTTTCTATCCGCTGAAGGAATAGACGAGACAATGCGCGAATGATCCGCTGTTGTCTTTGAAAACTTAAGACTCTCTTGTAAAGCCTTGTCTTTCGAAGTCATTAGAGGCAAAGGTTCTTCAAAAGCCTCTTTGCGGGATTCCTGTCGATCTCCTCTCAGTTGAGTACATTTATCTTTCCGAGAATCCCGATTAGTCGGGTGTCTATCGTCATCGCGAGCGCCCTTGCTAAGGGAGCGAGACTTAGGACTCGCAAAAAGTCGCGCGTCTGCCAATGAAAGCTTCCGATCCCCCGCTGGAACTCTAATGTCTATAAGACGTTTATCCATCAACAAAGAAGCGTCCTCTAAAGCGTCCTGAAGCGGACATGCTCTAATGGACGTCGAGCGTCTTTCAAACTTCGCTTAGGACGCTTAACTTGTATCGGGGCGTCTTCTCGAGCGTCCTGGTGAGTCTTACAATCTCTTTTCAAGCGTCGCAAGTTCTCATATTCTAAAGCACGAGCCTCCCGTCGATATTTATACAGTACTTCTCTTTCTGATACTTCTGGCGTTGTAGGCTCTCTCCTGATAGAGGCGTCGAGTTGATGCAGAAGTCCGGCGGCGAACGTCGGTACGAGGCTTCTCTTGATCGTTCTCATCCTCCTGACAAAGCGAGGGCCGCCTGCGCGACACCTAACGCTTCTGTCCGCATTCCCACTTCTGGAAACTCTCTCTCCGGAAACACTTGCGTGTTCTCGGTCGAGTCTGAAGGATCCAGAAGAGGACGACGAAGGGGAGGCTAAGGAACGAGGCGAAGCCAACAAGGGTTGTTTCGATCTCTTAACAGGAAGCCAAAGATCCTTTCTACGTCTTTGGGGCTCCTCTTCTCCCCTTGCGAAGAAAGCCGACAATCGTTGACGCAATTGCATACGAGTTTCATTAGACGGTGAAGTTCCTTCCACGTTCAGGAGGAGAAGGACTCATCATATGCGAAGAAGGGCGAGTTGGAGCCCTCTTCTTCCTTTGAACTCTTAAGACGAGATAGTTTCTCAAAAGCGTCCTCATCAGAAGACGTCTGCATCTCTTCTTGGGCGTCAATTCTTCGAAGTGTTCGGGTGATGATGAAAGAACAGGACGAGAAGTAGGACGTGAAGCGTCCACTTCCTTAAAACCTCTCCTAAGAGGACGAGAAAGACGCTGGCCGCCTGTGCGGCACCTAGTGTCAAACTCGTTCTCCCCGTGAGAGGCCCTCTGAGAGCTCCATCCCCGGTAAGGAGAGGACGCCTCAGAGGACGAAAGGCACTCCTTCAATATCCGTGCTCAATCACACGCTTCGGCAGCCTGGGAAGCGTCCACAGGATCTGCTGAAGGGATGCCAGACAGGTGGGAATTTCCCGTAGCCCTCCTTCGGTTTTCGACATGTCCATTCCCTGATCCCTGGGAGTCCGACAGAGGTCTATTCCTAGAGGCACTATGGGACATATCTGACGCCCCCTCCACTACACTAGGGGCACTAATGTTTCCACTACACTTCACTGTGGTCTTCAATGCACTCACTTTCGATTCTAGTGCACGAATAGACTCCATGATGGAAGAAAGGGCAATACCTTCTGAAGCAATAACTTCATTGCCCGAAGGCAAATACACAGGGTTAGATGTAACAACCTCTACAGGAAGGTTAGAATGCGAATTACTACCTTACTTTTCACAGAAGCACTTCTGGAGGAAGATCTTCTGATTCTATCCCTTTCAAGCTTATGAACATACGAATCATAAGTCTTCCATTCATTTTCGGTCAACCTTTCACACTCTTTACACCTATCATTCATCAAACAAATATGATCTCTACATTTCGTGCATACTGTATGAGGATCCACCGAAGCTTTCGGTAGCCTAACCTTACACTCTAAAACTAGTTGCAGAAGATCCAGACATATTAGAGAAATCCAAAACCAAATCCAATGAAAAACCACAATCGCGTATGCCAATCCACCAAGCAAATTTCAAAAAACCAAGAGACAATCAAATACTCAAGTGAACATGGAATTTTTATTCTAAAATTAATATTAATAATACTTACCTGTATAATTTATCTAGCCCTAAATCCCCAAAAACCGCACCAAAATTTACCACATTGGCAACCCTGTTACCTCCTATTCTGTCCGCCAGTTGGCAACACTGTCGTTGACAGATACGAAAACCTTCCCTCAAATCAGTTGTGATAGGCAGATCGTGGGGTAGGGATGGGTGGGACTAGATAAATTATACAGGTAAGTATTATTAATATTAATTTTAGAATAAAAATTCCATATTAATAAACATTACCTTAATATAATTTATCTAGCCCGATTAACCACATTGAAAAGGAGGAGGGAATCTGAATACAATTTCCCTTCGGACAGAATAGGAGAAAACAAACAAAGAAATATATACATAGGCAGTCAAAACTCAACCCAAGGTCAAAGATACTAACAACTCAAAAGTCTCCTACCATAATGCCACCAACTGCGGTAGCACAGGACAAGGAGTAAGTGCATAGTCAGTCCGTCTGTACTAAAGTCAGGTGACCGACCAGGTGACCGTCAGACGAATTGCGGACAGCAAGGCTGCACCCTGAAGACTATCAAGCACTATTTCTTTCCCTAAAGGATGAGTGTCTGGACTGTCTGGGCGATTCAAAGCTAAGCAAACCTTGGGGGTGTATCAACGCAACCCGAAGTCGCCAGCAACGAATCGGCTCATGAGCAACTCCTAACTCGAGCTTTCTGGTGCCAAGAGAAAGGAGCGCGGAGGCAAAGGCGATTCAGTCCCGAAGGACGAATGCCTGACAGTCCAACCTGGTCTCATGTTACACGATCATCGGGGGTGTATCAACGCAACCGACTTCGTCAACAAGAAACTCAGGGCTACTAAATGTCGCCTGATCTCACACGAGTGTCTGACTCCGAGAAGACAGGCGAGACAAAAAGTAGATGGTGAGCGAGTCACCAGATGACAGCAGACGACCATCGACTAATTCCTGTCCAGGACAGTGGGAAGAAGGCAGGAGTCGTCAGGACAAGCGCGAACCAGTGGCTAGTCCTAGGTCAGCATCGACTCTGGGAGAAGCGTAGTCGCCAGTGCCGACAACCCAGTGGCTGGAATCATTTCACACTGAAAATGGATGCAGCATGAGTTGCCAAGCAGTCAGTCCTTGTCATCAAAAACACCTAAATACCAAACTGCCTAATTCCCATTATACTACGTCAAAACTGCCATGGGTTATAATACAAAAACAAAAAATATATACACAAAACAAAAATTAATGAATAAAATACAGGTAGCAACCAAACGTAAAACAGGAAGACTACCTAATTCTCCTGTCTGACGACCTGTCCTGCCATCACCAACGGGCCCAAAGAACGAAGGTCGCCTAGAACTAGAGAAATATCCCTCAAGTAAAAAGAGGCAAAACAGAATTAGAACGCCAAGTCGCCGCCTCAAGCACCTTGGCGACTGAGACGTTCTTCATAAAAGCTACTGATGTAGCAACTGCTCTATACTGTGTGCTCTCGGCGTCTGGTCTTCCCCAGCAGCCGAACCACCAGTTTTAACGATCAAATCTCTGAGAAAAAAGGATACACCATTCTTTGAAATAGGTCTCTTGACATTTCGGGTGAAACAAACAGATGACGGGGACGACCCTGAATGTCCTTCGTGCGGCGTAAATAACATGAGAGCACCCTAACAGGGCAAAGAACTAATTCCTCATTTAAATTACCAACAAAGTCGACCAGCGACTTCAGTACGAAAGACCTGGGAATGGGATTATCTGACGATTCAGTCTTTGCGACAAATTCAGGAAGGTATGACAAAATCATGTCTTGTCCAGATCTGGCAACCAGAAAAGAGAGTGCTTGCAGTTCACCTCCCACCCTCTTGGCTGTAGCCAGTGAGACAAGGAAGAGTGTCTTAGAAGAGAGGTCCCTAAATTTGGCAGAATTCAGAGGCTCAAACAGGAGGGAACCTAAGGCTTGAAGGACTTTGTTAACGTCCCATGTCGGAGGCGAACACTGCGGCCTGGGTCGAGATAGGGAAAAAGATCGAAGTAAATCTCTAATGACATAAGATGAAGAGATCTCAGGAAGCCTTGCCTTAAAAAACATAGGAAAGCATAGACCTATAACCCTTAATGCACGAAGGTGACAGGCCCTGTCATGATGTAAATGAACTAAAAACTCCGCTACTTTCGGTAAGGAAGGTCTAGAAATTGAATGTCCTTGAGACTTACACCAACGTCTGTAAACCGACCATTTGTATGATAATTTACTCTGGTTGATTGCCGCCTGGCAAGAGCCAACTGTCGCGCCACTCTGGAGGAGAACCCTTCGTGCTTGGAGAACCTCCCTGACAGTCTCCAGGCATGAAGATGAAGCATGTGGAGCCTCTGATGGAACCGATGAAAATGGGGTTGTTTGAGAAGATCTGGTCTCTCTGGCAGGCGAATGGGGGGTTCCACCAGTGCTTTCCAGAAGGTCGGGAAACCACTCCTTCTGTGGCCAGAAGGGGGCGATCAAGATGTAGGATCCAGACGCTTGGTTGCCCTCACTTTGTTGAGGACTGACCTCACCAGAGAGAACGGAGGAAAAGCATAGGCTTGAGTCCCTCCCAGTCCCTGCAAAAGAGAGTCTGTCCCGGCACTCTGAGGAGTCTGGTAAGGGGCGAAGAATATCTGGCACCGAAAATTCAGTGTGGCAAACAGATCGATGTGACAGGCCATTTCTTCCTGAGGCTGTCGAAGACTTCCTGGCAAAGTGTCCACTCCGACCCTTGAACTTCGTTCGGTCTCGACAAGGCGTTCTGCTAAGACGTTGTGATGGCCCAGGATAAACTGAGGGACCAACGTAATCCCCCTGTCTGCTGCCCAACACAGGATTGATCGGGCTTCTTGAGTGAGAAGATCCGACTGTGTGCCGCCTTGGTTTCTCAAGTACGAGACTGCTGTGGTGTTGTCGACAAAGATCGCGACAAACCGACTCCAACAGTTGTTCCTGAAATGAAAGGAAGGCCTAGGTACACTGCCCTCAGTTCCCTCCAATTTATTGACATGCTCCTCTCCTCCTCTAACCAAAAAGGCCCAAAGCGGCTTCGGAGCCCAGGTGTGCGCCCCAACCTTGATCCGAGGCGTCTGACCAAAACATTAGGTCCGGAGGAACCGAAAGAAGAGATGTCCCTGACTTGAGGCGGTGAACTTGCATCCACCAACAGAGATCCTTTCGACATTGTGGAGAAGAGGCGACTATCGTGTCCTCGGACACGAAATCCCATGACTGGCGAAGTGTCGACTGAAGGGACCTCATTCTGAGACGACCTCCCGGGAACCAGTTGGATGAGGGAAGACAAATGGCCCAGGAGAGACTTCCAAAGAGAAACTGGCTGCGTTACGGAGGACAAAAAACTTCTTCGATCAGACTCAGAAGCTTGTCTATCCGTTTCTGAGCGGGAGAAGCCCTCCAAAATCTGGGAATTCAAAACAATCCCCAGATAAGTCATGATCTGGCAAGGGATTAGATTGGACTTGTCGAAGTTGACACGAATGCCCAACTCGACACAAAGAGACAGAACTATCTCCCTCGACCGGAGACATTTCTCTAGAGATTCGGCCTGGACTAGCCAATCGTCCAGATACCGAAGCATCCTTACGTTTTAACTGATGCAGAATAGCTGAAACAGGAGCCATCACCCGAGAAAAGACCTGTGGAGCAGTGGTGAGGCCGAAACAAAGGGTCTTGAACTGGAAAACTCCCGAGTCCGTGAAAAACCGAAGGTAAGGTCTGCTTCTTGGATGGATGGGATTTGCAGATAAGCATCCTGCAGATCGATGGAAATCATCCAGTCCCCCTCCTGACGGATGAAAGAACAGTCTGGACCGTCTCCATCCTGAACTTGGACTTTAGAATGACTTGTTCAAACCGAAAGATCTATGATGGGGCGCCAGGCACCCGAGGCCTTTAGAACTACAAACATCCGAGAGTAAAACCCGGGAGAAGGAGGAGCTCGCTCTATGGCATCCTTCTCCAAGAGGGCCGAAAGCCTCCTTCTCCAAGGCTTGACCCCTGATTGAGTGAGGGGAATAACTGCTGAACTCGAGAGGACGATTGGAAAGTGGAGGTCTGGAAACAAAAGGGATCTCGTAACCTTCCTTCAGGACCTCCACCACCCAAGCATACACCGCTCTCCCCTGCCAAGCTGACCAATGGTGGGAGAGACAAGCTCCTACTGCGGTCTCCAGGCGAGGTGATGACTCCTACTTCCGAAAATTCTTACGCAAAGACAAGGAAGAAGAAGAAGAAGAAGGTCCTCCTAGAGGTTGAGCTCTTTCTCTGCCCTTAGAGCCACGCCAAGAACCTCTCCCGCGTTTCAAAGGGTGAGCACCAGAGGATGAAGAAGAGGCACCAGCAACCTGAGATGTACTCTGGAAAAAAGAGCCAGAAGGAGGTTGTTGGGCTGGAGCAGAAGGTACAGATCTGGTCCTAAACTTACGCTTACTCCTTGAAGGAACGGGAGGAAGACCAGAGCTCTTGATAAGGCCCAGTGAGCTTGGGAAGAGGCATCACCTTGATGTTCCTTCAAAACCTCAGAAAGCACAGAAATATCGAAAAGGAAATCGCCAAAAAGGAGAAGAGGACAACCGCACGGGTTCTCTGAATCTCCGATACAGAGGAGGGTAACTGCGACAAATACAGGTTACGCCTTAGAGAAAGGCAAGAAAGGCCTGCATTGAAGCAGCAAGCTCGTTCTGATGTACAGAAGCGATTGAAATGGATGAGCAGAATTTCTCAAAAGAGGAGCATCAGGAGGAACAAACCCGGAGTCCTTGATATACGTTAAAAGCCCTCCGAGGACCCACATATTGAAGGATGAGGCTTCTTGTAAGGAGCTCATAACAGCCTCCATAGCAATAAAATCTTCAATTGAGCAGAGACCGAAGCCTTAGAAGGCAAGGGTTGACTTGAAAGTCGGACAAAATCAGGATTTGGCTTGGTTGGGGGGTCGAGAGCATGAAGAATCATCCGCCACCTGGTAAAACTCCTCTCCGGTGTCGTAGAAGAGAAGAGAGCTTCCTCTTCCCTTCCCCGATCACCTTCGAAAGTTTAGCGGCAACGTTCGCCCTCACTCTCGCGAACCTCTGGCAAAGGGAAAACGTAAAAATTCCCGTGACCGGGAATGACCGTCAAGAAAATCCACTTCTGTAATACAACGAGGCGGAGGCTGCTTCTGCTCTTTAGGCCTCGCCTGAGGAAGAAAACTCAAAATTAAATCAAAAAGTTCTTGAATTCTACATCATGACATCCATTCGAGGAGGAACATCAATATCACACGAATCCGCGTCATCATCATCATCGTCAGATCCTAACTTAGAAACTTCCTCTGAAGTAAAATCCTGACGACTAGCTATCTTAGGTCTGACACTAATATCCCTCCCCCCTTCTCCTAAATAAGCGCCCTTTGGCACTGTTACGGGACTAACAGGGGACACGTTGGGTAAAGATTCGTTAGGCACCTGCCCGGACCGGATCCCACCTAGGCCTTCGCCACGACGGGGTTCACAAGCCGAGGTATCTGTCGCACCGTTACCCATGGTGCTGTCGACAGGTACCTGACGAGGAGCTGAAAATGAATCTAAAAGTGTGTTAGACATTCTAGTAAAGGCTTCTTGAAAATTCTCTGACAGATTGTTAACTTAGCAGAAAATATCTCTATCTAGACTAAGCTGTAATTTCTTAAAATTCTGTTTCCAGGTAGTTTCCATTGCCAAAATCTTCGAATCTACATCAGAAATAACTTCACTAATTACCGGTTGTACAGGGGGCAAAGCATCAATTAATTCGGAATCGGAGTCGTACGATACCGACAACCGAAGAGCCAGAATCATGAGCGCCAAGTCAAAGAATTCGTTAGATACAGTTCTAGCAATCGATTTCTTTTCTCCTTAACCGATCTTTACGCTGCAAGATTTTTTGGCGTTCATATAAGCATCATATCCTCGTCAGACCAGGCTTACATACGTCACAATGAGAAGTCAAGTCACAAACTGTCCACGGGACAAGAGGCTACAAATGTCATGGGGTTCATACTCCCTGCTACTCATCCTTGTCCCACAAACCGGGCAGTTCCTGATGTTGCTGGCAGAAGGAAGCATCGTAATTTCTTGGTAATCCATTGTAGAATTGGACAGGTCAGTAGTTCCGGGGTCGCGCAAAAGTTCGTAATTTAAGATAAGAACCACAACAGAAATCAAAGTTAATTCACTATTTCGTGATGTAATGGCGTGAGTGGTAATTCATAAAAAGTCTCATTTAACAAATAATGAAAGCTTTAAAGGCACAAAAATGTTTAAGGAAATTTATAAAGAGCGGCCGTGATGTAAACAACACGGGCGCTCGTTAACAACTGATTTGAGGGAAGGTTTTCGTATCTGTCAACGACAGTGTTGCCAACTGGCGGACAGAATAGGAGGTAACAGGGTTGCCAATGTGGTAAATTTTGGTGCGGTTTTTTGGGGATTTAGGGCTAGATAAATTATATTAAGGTATATGTTTTATTAATAAAGAGTTTTCGCCAAAATCCGGCCTAGCGGAGGTCTGTAAACAGTTGTTTACCGACCGGCGACAGAGAAAAATCTGAATAGAAAATGGGAATGGTTCCTGACACCCGCCTCCCAGCGGCGGGAATGGGTACTAACCACCTGGCCGACCACTGCGTTTGCCGGGAGTTTTGAAATTCTGTCGGACTTCGGAGAATACAGCTATATATATATCTGACAGGTAAGTGTCATGAACAAAAATAAAGTTAATAATCAAAACACTCTCTAGAACTGTTGATAGTTGGTTAATCAGTACTGTACTAAAGAATATGCTTGTGTACAGGAGAAACACCAGTGGGATACTGAGCTTTTGGTCATATCTCTGGCAATTTATCTGGTTAATACCAAAGAGTTTTCTTGAAGTTTTATACTTACTACTGTATGAAAAAACTGTGGAATATTCTTTGTACTTCTCTAACTGAATTATTGGATCTTCATATGATCAAACTTGGTGTGAATGGATTTTTCTTGATGAAAATGAAATGAGCCTCATTTCACGGTGTACTTGATGTGTGTTGTTCTACTTTACATTTCTAGTAGATTTTTCCTTTAATACCACAACCAATACCATGGACACAAAGTTTGGTTCTCGCCTCATGGGAATGTATGTTTAAACATATAGGTATCTCAATAATTGTAAATTTACAATATACTATAGTAATTCAGTACGTATGATGCATATTAAGGAGACTTAAGAGCATAGCATAACAACTCCTATATCTAATTCGAGGTTAATTTCTTTTCTATTATGAACTGCTTTCCTATTTGGGATCTAGGGTTTGAAGCATTCTGCTTTTCAATTTAGCTCTTATCATATTTATGGTTAAAAAACTACATGCGCTGTGAACATTTCTGATGTCCATTTCATTAGTAAAGGACCTAACCAACCCCACCTAATCTAGCCTAGGGTACAAGGCCCTTACACTAATGAATAATATTACTTCGAAAACATAGGAAACTTGAAGCAGATGCATAGTTGGGAGATAGGGGTTGGTGTGAGAGATCCTAACCTTTCCTAGAATGCAGTGTCCTAATCTAACCAGATCTCACCTTCCTAAACTAACTTCTCTATTTTCTTTTCTGTTATGAACTGCTTTCCTATTGGGGCTCTTGGGTTTGAAGCATTCTGCTTTTCAATCTAGCTCTTATCATATTTATGGTTAAAAAACTACATGCGCTGTGAACACTTCTGATGTCCATTTCATTAGTAAAAGAGCTAACCAACCACACCTAATCCAGCCTAGGGTACAAGGCCCTTACACTAATGAATGATAATATTTAGAAAACATAGGAAAATTGAAGCAGATACAGAGTTGGGAGATAGGGGTTGGTGTGAGAGATCCTAACCTTTCCTAGAATGCAGTGTCCTAACCTAACCAGAGCTCACCTTCCTAACCTAACTTTGAGCATTTTGTCCTGACCTGGCTGTGGGGGGAGGGGGGATGGGGGGGGAGGTTTCCTGACCTAAGTAACAACTATGCACGGACTTTGAAGAACGGTCCAGCGAATACGAAAGCTACCAGGGATTGGAGGGTCAAATGTATTTTGCTGTATTTAGTACTAGCCGCTGTGGGGTTAACTACAGCTGATCAACAAAAAAATAACAGTAAATTCTTAATAACCAACCAAAATATTATGGCAAAAGCCAGTAGATCTAAGTAATAGTTCTGTTTGGGGTACTACTTGCTTGGAAATTTGGAAACCCCCCTTGACCCCCCCCCCCCAAAACCCTGGTGGCTTCGGTATTTGCAAGACCATTCCTTCCACTCCATGTTGAGTTAGCCTATTACTTAGAAATACCAAAGTTAATTTCCAAGGAAATACACGATGTGAAGCTAATATACTTACATCTACCGGGGCAGACACCCCCAAGTAACACAGACTAGGGTGAAAGACCGAGCGGCAACACAGAGGCCACCTTCCCAAAAAAGTACTTGAATTCGCTGCAATGAGCATCAATCAAGAGTTGTGGCCCATCCTGGCAGCACACTGAGACCTCTACGTTCCTCTCGAAGTAAGTGTTTTCTCCTAAATTACGAAATAATGGCATAATTCAAACTCTGTTTGGGAAGTGGCTGCATTCTGAGAGAGGTGGCCGCTTTGTTGTCATTCGATATCATTTACCCTACCCATTAACCTGCTTTCCCATCGGTCCCCCTTACCATAAGATAGAGGTGAACGGCATAATTCTCATTCCCAACAGGTCCCCTTACCATAGGATAGGGTTCAAAGGTAAATTAAAAGTTAATTACAACCAGCTACCAAAAACTAACGTTAAATTGTTAATAGGCTAGTAAGCGGGTAGTTTGCAGATCCGGGGACAGATCCGACAATTCCAGAACCATTACTCCAAATAACAAAGAGCATAGAATAAAGTTGTCCCGAATCCAAAATATACCCTAATCACTTATCCGACCAATTTACACCAAAATACCATCTGCCGATATTTCCCGTGAAATGTAAATTTTTTCTAAGTACCCACTTGATGTGAAGGCTGACACGGTGGTCGTAGGGCTCCCATAGTTCTTGAGTTGGCCGCGGACAGGCGCTGTACGTCGGCCCGCCTCCAACGTGGGAATTTTAAATCAAACCAATCCTGTATCAGGTTGACCCAGGTTATCCCCAAGGGACATGGATTAACTTCCTTCCAACCAATAAAAACTTGTCCCATGAATATGAATCAGATAATCATACCTGCAGTCACAAAATTTGCCCTTTCCGTTCTCCACCGCCGTCATGGATAGAACGCACGCAGTGTAATTTCCCAAAAGTGTTACAGGAGACGAGCTCGATAAATATACGCATTTGTATATTAGTACAGGCGGTCCCCGGGTTACGACGGGTCCGGCTTACGACGTTCCGAGGTTACGACGCTTTTTCTTAAATATTCATTGAAAAATCCGCCCTGGGTTACGACGCTTGTTCCGAGGTTACGACGCTGACGCTTCCGACGCTCCGAGTTTATGACGCTTTTAAAAAACACATATTATGATAAGATAAGAATCCTTTATAGTTTAGCACAGTTTCTCTCTCTCTCTCTCTCTCTTTGTATTGTTTTCCAAGAAAAAATAATCACTATAATTTTCTCTCTCTCCTCTCTCTCTATACTACAAAGATGTATGTTTTTTAGTATGTAAATAAATGATTTACTATTTTCAATAATATTAATTTATACAGCAATAATATCAATTCATTAAAGAATACCATAGTGAATTAGTAAGATTTTAGCTTATATTTAAACAATTATCGAAGAATGAAGGAATCCCAGTCTTCTCTGTAACCTTTCCAGGTACTAAAACTGTCAGATATATATCATGTTCTGTGGACAGCCAAAAAATCATGTTCTGTGACAGCCCAAAAGGGGAAGAGCTGGGGGAGAGCTGCAGTGTTGCAATCAGTGTTCCTGACATTTTCCCCCCCCCCCCCCTTTTTTTTTTTTTTTTCTCTCTCTCTCTCTCTCTCTCTCTCTCTCTCTCTCTCTCTCTCTCTCTCTCTCTCTCTCTCTCTTCTCATTTACTGAGACTCGAGATTTTTATGTACTTGTACTATTTGTTTTTAATACTTTCAAATAATAATAATATAATAATAATAACTGTAATTACAAAATTCATATGTGATAGTATTTTAAAGAATACAATACGTACTAATCTATCCATGTCACGTTTTAATTAAGGTAACTCTCTCTCTCTCTCTTTTGCCACACAAGATAATAATGATCATATGTTGTAACGCCCCTCCCTCTCTTTCGCTGGAAGCGTTATAAACAAAGAAAGAGATAAACTCTCTCTCTCTCTTTTACCGAGATGAAAGAATTTTTATGGTACTAGTATGTAAAATGTTTATTGATAATTTCAGTTGATTTAATAATAATAATATTATAATAATAATAATAATAATAATAAAACTTTAATTACAAAATTCATAATGGTCGTATTTTAAAGAGATGAAAATGACCTTTCCATTTCACTTGTAAGGATAATTCCTCTTTCTTACTGAGATGAGAGGATTTTTATGGTAGATGCACGTGTTTATTATATTTCAAATAATAATAATATAATAATAGAAGTAGTAATAATTCGATAAATAATTTCAAAAGAAAATTCTTCCCTTTGTCTTTTTCTGTATCAATTTCCCCACCTCAACTCGAGTGACACTCAAGCTTAACAATGCCATACAATGGTCAACGAATTTAATGGTTTTATGTAATCTCTCTCTCTCTCTCTCTTACTGAGATGAGATCATTTTCATGGACGTGTATGTAATAAGTTTATCATTAATATTTTCCAATAATAATACTATAAGTACAAAATTCATATCTGAGTATTTTAAATACAATAATCATTCCATTTCTCTCTTTTAAACAACTCTCTCTCTCTCTCTCTTTCCACAAGATACTTGTCATACATTTGGTGTTTCTATTTCTTCCTTTTATCTCTCTCGCTCTCAGCAAAAGAATTGATAAACAGACAAACATAATTGCACAGTCCTCTCTTTCTCTCTTCTCTGGAGAAATATATGTATTTATGGGAGGGGGAAAAAGTTGCCTACAGACGTTCATTTCAATCTATTGAAACCTAAGGAGTTATTTCTCTCTCTCTCTCTCTCTCTCTCTCTCTCTCTCTCTCTCTTCTCTCTCTCTCTCTCTCTCTTGTATTTTTAATGAAAATATACAGTAATTTGTGAATACACAGTGTTGCACATGAAAAAAGTAAATTAGTGATAATTTTTAGAGATTCGGCCCTAAGAAAAATTGCAAATTAGTAGTGAAATTTTCCCTGTGGACATGTTTTCAAGAACGTCGTTCCGGCTTACGACGATTTTCGGGTTACGACGCGTCTTAAGAACGGAACCCCCGTCGTTACCCGGGGACCGCCTGTATTCTGATCGAGTTCCTACGAAACACCAACGAATTTATGAAGTGGTTGTACAGAGAAGGGTTACTTGGGGACTATTCGGGGTTGTGTACAACGTGCAACACAGTGAACCGACAGTTCATGAAACATGGGACCAGCGAGGCCAAGGCCCAACCGATTTACATGTGGCGCTGTACAAACAGCAAGTGCGGTAAGAAGGTATCAGTTTGGCACAGCAGCGACTTTGAAATGTGAATAAGGTAAGTTGTATATTAATTTTTGCTCGCCTTAAAACTAGTGTTTCGGCTATTTCGAAGCCAGTACCGAAGCATGTGTTCGAACAGATCTATCAGCCCGGCGGTGGTCACGTTTTGGTTAGTTCGAACCCAGTACCGAAGCACGTGTTCGAACAGATCTATCGGCCCGACGGTGGGCACGTATGAACATACATGATGCCGCATTTTGTATGTAAACTAGTGTTTCGGTTAGTTCGAAGCCAGTACTGAAGCACGTGTTCGAACAGTAAAGCTGTGGCGAATGAGAAAGGTGTTTAATATTACGTACAGTTATGGGGGGATTTATAGCCTAGGCTAGTCGTGTTTTTTTGTATGTACTGTGGCTAATTCACTGTAACCCCTGTGGCTAGCGCGCGCAGCGCAACATTACCTCTTGCCAGAACATGTCGGCCTTACTGACAGCACACACAAACATATTCACCTTTAACAAATAATTTATCAGTAATTTTGGTTAGTTGTAGCCTAGGCTAGTCTGTCATTTTATGTATGCAAAGTAAGGGGTCTTAGCATCTAATTTAATGCCGGTTAGTGGTAGTGGTAGCCTAGGCTAGACGTTTTACTATAGGCTAGTCATTCAAAAGTTCTGCAATGTAAGGGGTCCTAGGTTAGCCTAGCCTATGTCAACCTTGAATGCAGAGTAAGGGGCAAACTTTTGTATTCAGGGTAAAGGGTCTGGGTCTCAAAACCGGGAATTGAGAGTTTCGTGTGCCGTGAAAGTCCGAGGCCGCTTCCCCCACCCAAAACCCTGGTTTCCCACTGGGTCCCCCCCTTTACCGTTTGATGTTTTTTCGGCTTTATTTTCACTGGGTCAACTACAAAAACGGGCCAAAAACGTTATTCTTAGGAATTTTTCCCCGTGAAAATCGATCATCCCTGGATCTGTAGTGGCTCCCAGATTAACCTACCAATTAGGGGGAAACACCAGCGACTACCAACCCTTATCACAGTGGACAGGTCTTATTCACTCGATATTTAAATGCTGAAACAAGAATACAATTACAACTCCAAGCATACCATTCAAAAGATTGAAGTTTCGTCAACATAATGTGATGAATGAAAGCTCCATACGAACTAAAATAAGCATGTGACGCTCTTCGTAAAATATGTTTTCAAGGCAGTTTTGAAATCCAATATGGCAGCTACCGTGTGGATGTACAGGTTCTGATCAGTGACGAAAACCATCTTTCCCAGCACTCATTTGAACAATGTTAGCGTATATATGTAACGTTTATTGATCTTACTCAAGATTGCAGTTGTATAAAATGACAATTTGTCCAAAAATGATATTGTCATGTTACATAAAGTTTTTATACATACTTACCATGACAGATATATACTTAGCTATAGACTCCGTCGTCTCCGACAGAATTTCAAATTTCGCGGCACACGCTACAGGTAGGTCAGGTGATCTACCGCCCTGCCCTGGTGCGGACTGAGGAACCATCCCCGTTTTCTAATCAGAATTCTTCTCTTCCACCTGTCTCCTGCGGGGAGGCTGGGTGGGCCATTAATCGTATATATCTGTCAGGTAAGTATGTATAAAACTTTATTGTAACATGACAATATCATTTTTATACATTCAACTTCCCTGCCAGATATATACTTAGCTGATTAGCACCCATTGGTGGTGGGTAAGAGACAGCTAACTACTGAAATAGACAGGTAAACAACATATGTTGTAGGTATTTATAAACCTTGGTTCCTACCTTATTAGGCTGAAGACTTCGCGGCTACTGCCTTGGAGTCTGCTTAGCCTCAAGAGCCTCAGCGAGATAATGATCTATGGCTAAGAGTTCTTGTGGGTCTGCCATGGGGTCTTATCCACTTACTCGGCAGAGCCTAAAGGCCTTTGTCATTGGTGCTATTCCACTAACATACAATACACCTTGTTCAAGGAGCACAAAACCGATCCCGATCACCTGATCCTAACATCCATGTTAGTTCTAAGATTGTAAGGAGTTATCCCGAACTCCTCACAAACAACCCAAAACTCGAAACATAATTACACTTTCATTACAAAATATACTAAAAAAAAAAAAATTTTGTACTCCCCTACTATACTCTGTTTTTTTTTGCATCTGTCCATCCGGCGTGGGTTTTTTTGTATGGTAACACTGGCGTCCCGGGCTTTAAATAGTCACGCTACGTGTAGTTTTAGGTATATAAAAGGATATCTGGGTGTACATTTGCAACTGAAAAGTGTTTTAATAATTTACTGTATGCGAATTACACATTAATATTCGAAATAGGTTATTGTTATTATTGTTGAATGTAAGCTCCCTTTTCGGGGTGGCGAATGGAACAGCCAGACGCAGTGGCGGGAAAATTGCTTCTCTCGCTGTTCGCGTACGGCAAGATGTCAACGTATTACTTCATTATACGTAAGTATATCAGTATGTACTGTTAATTTTTATAAAGTGCGTTTCAGCCAGATACGATATGACGTAACTTGGTTTAGCATCTGTTTGATGGAATTTGCGTCTGGCTGTTCCATTCGCCACCCCGGAAAGGCAGCTTACATTCGACAATAATAACAATATCCTATTTCGAATATTAACGTGTAATTCGCATACAGTAAATTATTAAAACACTTTTCAGTTGCAAATGTACAACCAGTTATCCTTTATTTACCTAAAACTTACACAGCGTAACTATTTTCAAACCCGGGACGCAGTGTTACCATACAAAAACACCACTGGCGGATGGACAGATGAAAAAAAACAGAGTATAGTCATACATACCCTTGATCCCCTACCAGCAATGACACTCTGCTCCCGTGCGACAGTAGTGAGCTTGCTACTAGAAAACCAAGCACATATCTGACAAGAGGGTTTATGTACGATAAAAAACACCAAATTAAGGATCAGTCTTTGCTCAAGACCCAGTACTGTATCTGCTGATACAAAAGGACCTAGCGAGAAGCACTTCTCATAGGTCACTCTCACATCCTTCAGATAATGAGATGCAAACACTGAATTGCACCTCCAATATGTAGTCTCAATGATATTCTTTAGAGACATATTCTTTTGGTAACGCCAAAGACGTTGCTACTGCCCTCACTTCATGCGTCTTGACCTTTAGAAGACCGAAGGATTTCCTCCGAGCAGTTTCTTGTGAGCGTCCGTAATAACGCTTCTCACAAAGAAAGCCAAGGCGTTCTTGGACATGAGTCTTTTTGGGGTTCTTCACTGCACACCAAAGACCTTGTTTGACAAGCTCCCATCGTCTCTCTTCCTCTAAATAGTATTTAAGAGCTCTCACTGGACAGAGAGATCTCTCTATCTCTCTGCCTACCAGGTTAGATAGGCCTTTTACCTCAAAACTTCTGGGCCAAGGTTTTTGATGGGTTTTTCGTTCTTTGCCAGAAACATTGTCTGGAAAGAACAGATGGCAGCATCTCCTTTGAACCCCACCGTGGAATCCAGAGCGTGTAATTCGCTCGTCCTCTTGGCTGTAGCGAGAGCCACCAGGAACAAGCATTTTCCTAGTGACGTCGCGGAAGGACGCCAGATGTAAGGGCTCGAATTTATCCGATGAAAGGAATTTCAGGACCACGTCTAGATTCCAACTAGGTGTTCTAGGAGTAGCTGCTTTCGAAGTCTCAAAAGATCTAATTAGATCGTGTAGATCTTTGTCGTTAGCAATGTCCAGGCCTCGATTCCTGAATACTGAAGACAGCATGCTTCGGTATCCTTTTATTGTCGAGACAGATAGGTGTGATTCCTCTCTCAGAAAGAGGAGGAAATCGGCAATATTCACTATAGAGGTACTGGAGGAGGACAGCTTCTGACCCTTACACCACCTCCTAAAGACTTCCCACTTCGACTGGTATACTCTTCTCGTCGAAGCTCTGCGGGCTCTAGCGATAGAGCCCGCAGCCTTGCGAGAAAAGCCTCTCGCTCTGACAAGTCTTTCGATAGTCGAAAGGCAGTCAGAGCGAGACCTGGGAGGTTGTGATGAAACCTCTCGAAGTGGGGTTGTCTTGAGTAGATCGTGTCTGTTTTGGAAGCGATCTGGGGAAGTCCACTATCCACTCCAGTACCTCCGTGAACCTTTATTCCTGGGCTGGCCAAAATGGGGCTATGAGTGTCAACTTTCGTGC
>NC_087208.1:55432065-55462363 GCF_015104395.2 Macrobrachium nipponense
GAGCTCGTCTCCTGTAACACTTTGGGAAATTACACTGCATGCGTTCTATCCATAACGGCGGTGGAGAACGGAAAGGGCAAATTTTGTGACTACAGGTATGATTATCTGATTCATATTCATGGGACAAGTTTTTATTGGTTGGAAGGAAGTTAATCCATGTCCCTTGGGGATAACCTGGGTCAACCTGATACAGGATTGGTTTGATTTAAAATTCCCACGTTGGAGGCGGGCCGACGTACAGCGCCTGTCCGCAGCCAACTCAAGAACTATGGGAGCTACGACCACCGTGTCAGCCTTCACATCAAGTGGATACTTAGAAAAATTTACATTTCACGGGAAATATCGGCAGATGGTATTTTGGTGTAAATTGGTCGGATAAGTGATTCGGGTATATTTTGGAATTCGGGACAACTTTTATTCTATGCTCTTTGTTATTTGGAGTAATGGTTCTGGAATTGTCGGATCTGTCCCCGGATCTGCAAACTACCCGCTTACTAGCCTATTAACAATTTAACGTTAGATTTTGGTAGCTGGTTGTAATTAACTTTTAATTTACCTTTGAACCCTATCCTATGTAAGGGGACCTGTTGGGAATGAGAATTATGCCGTTCACCTCTATCTTATGGTAAGAGGGACCGATGGGAAAGCAGGTTAATGGGTAGGGTAAATGATCGAATGACAACAAAGCGGCCACCTCTCTCAGAATGCAGCCACTTCCCAAAACAGCGTTTGAATTATGCCATTATTTCGTAATTTAGGAGAAAACACTTACTTCGAGAGGAACGTAGAGGTCTCAGTGTGCTGCCAGGATGGGCCACAACTCTTGATTGATGCTCATTGCAGCGAATTCAAGTACTTTTTTGGGAAGGTGGCCGCTGTGTTGCCGCTCTGTCTTTCACCCTAGTCTGTGTTACTTGGGGGTGTCTGCCCCGGTAGATGTAAGTATATTAGCTTCACATCGTGTATTTCCTTGGAAATTAACTTTGGTATTTCTAAGTAATAGGCTAACTCAACATGGAGTGGAAGGAATGGTCTTGCAAATACCGAAGCCACCAGGGTTTTGGGGGGGGGGTCAAATTTCCAAGCAAGTAGTACCCCAAACAGAACTATTACTTAGATCTACTGGCTTTTGCCATAATATTTTGGTTGGTTATTAAGAATTTACTGTATTTTTTTGTTGATCAGCTGTAGTTAACCCCACAGCGGCTAGTACTAAATACAGCAAAATACATTTGACCCTCCCAATCCCTGGTAGCTTTCGTATTCGCTGGACCGTTCTTCAAAGTCCGTGCATAGTTGTTACTTAGGTCAGGAACCCCCCTCCCCCTCCCCCCCTCCCCCCCACCTCCCCCCACAGCCAGGTCAGGACAAATGCCCAAAGTTAGGTTAGAAGGTGAGCTTCTGGTTAGGTTTAGGCACTGCATTCTAGGGAAAGGTTAGGACTCTCACACCAACCCTATCTCCCAACTCTGTATCTGCTTCAATTTTCCTATGTTTTCTAAATATTATCATTCATTAGTGTAAGGGCCTTGTACCCTAGGCTGGATTAGGTGTGGTTTGGTTAGCTCTTTACTAATGAAATGGACATCAGAAGTGTTCACAGCGCATGTAGTTTTTTAACCATAAATATGATAAGAGCTAGATTGAAAAGCAGAATGCTTCAAACCCAAGAGCCCCAATAGGAAAGCAGTTCATAACAGAAAAGAAAATAGAGAAGTTAGTTTAGGAAGGTGAGATCTGGTTAGATTAGGACACTGCATTCTAGGAAAGGTTAGGATCTCTCACACCAACCCCTATCTCCCAACTATGCATCTGCTTCAAGTTTCCTATGTTTTCGAAGTAATATTATTCATTAGTGTAAGGGCCTTGTACCCCTAGGCTAGATATGGTGGGGTTTTGGTTGGTTGGTCCTTTACTAATGAAATGGACACCAGAAATGTTCACAGCGCATGTAGTTTTTTAACCATAAATATGATAAGAGCTAAATTGAAAAGCAGAATGCTTCAAACCCTAGATCCCAAATAGGAAAGCAGTTCATAATAGAAAAGAAATTAACCTCGAATTAGAATATGTTTGTTGTTATGCTATGCTCTTAAGTCTCCTTAATATGCATCATACGTACTGATTACTATAGTATATTGTAAATTTACAATTAATTGAGATACCTATATGTTTAAACATACATTCCCATGAGGCGAGAACCAAACTTTTGTGTCCATGGTATTGGTGTGGTATTAAAGGAAAAATCTACTAGAAAATGTAAAGTAGAACACACATCAAGTACACCGTGAAATGAGGCTCATTTCATGTTCATCAAGAAAAATCCATTCACACCAAGTTTGATCATATGAAGATCCAATAATTCAGTTAGAGAAGTACAAAGAATATTCCACAGTTTTTTCATACAGTAGTAAGTATAAAACTTCAAGAAAACTCTTAGATATTAACCAGATAAATTGCCAGAGATATGACCAAAAGCTCAGTATCCCACTGGTGTTTCTCCTGTACACAAGCATATTCTTTAGTACAGTACTGATTAACCAACTATCAACAGTTCTAGAGAGTGTTTTGATTATTAACTTTATTTTTGTTCATGACACTTACCTGTCAGATATATATATAGCTGTATTCTCCGAAGTCCGACAGAATTTCAAAACTCCCGGCAAACGCATGGTCGGCAGGTGGGTTAGTACCCATTCCCGCCGCTGTGAGGCGGGCGTCAGGAACCATTCCCATTTTCTATTCAGATTTTTTCTCTGTCGCCGGTCGGTAAACAACTGTTTACAGACCTCCGCCTAGGATTTTGGAAAACTCTTTGTTCACTTGAGTATTTGATTGTCTCTTGGTTTTTGAAATTTGCTTGGTGGATTGGCATACGCGATTGTGGTTTTTCATTGGATTTGGTTTTGGATTTCTCTAATATGTCTGGATCTTCTGCAACTAGTTTTAGAGTGTAAGGTTAGGCTACCGAAAGCTTCGGTGGATCCTCATACAGTATGCACGAAATGTAGAGATCATACTTGTTTGATGAATGATAGGTGTAAAGAGTGTGAAAGGTTGACCGAAAATGAATGGAAGACTTATGATTCGTATGTTCGTAAGCTTGAAAGGGATAGAATCAGAAGATCTTCCTCCAGAAGTGCTTCTGTGAAAAGTAAGGGTAGTAATTCGCATTCTAACCTTCCTGTAGAGGTTGTTACATCTAACCCTGTGTATTTGCCTTCGGGCAATGAAGTTATTGCTTCAGAAGGTATTGCCCTTTCTGCCATCATGGAGTCTATTCGTGGGCACTAGAATCGAAAGTGAGTGCATTGAAGACCACAGTGAAGTGTGTGGAAACATTAGTTGCCCCTAGTGTAGTGGAGGGGGCGTCAGATCGGTCCCATAGTGCCTCTAGAATAGACCTCTGTCGGACTCCCAGGACTCAGGGAATGGACATGTCAAAAACCGAAGGAGGGCTACGGAATTCCCACCGGTCTGGCGTCCCTTCAGCAGATCCTGTGGACGCTTCCAGGCTGCCGAAGCGTGTGGATACGAGCACGGATATTGAAGGAGTGCCTTTCGTTCCTCTGAGGCGTCCTCATCCTTACCGGGGATGGAGCTCTCAGAGGGCCTCTCACAGGGAGAACGAGTTTGACACTAGGTGCCGCACAGGCGGCCAGCGTCTTTCTCGTCCTCTTAGGAGAGGTTTTAAGGAAGTGGACGCTTCACGTCCTACTTCTCGTCCTGTTCTTTCATCATCACCCGAACACCTTCGAAGAATTGACGCCTAAAGAAAAGAGATGCAGACGTCTTCTGATGAGGACGCTTTTGAGAACTATCATCGTCTTAAGAGTTCAAAGGAAGAAGAGGGCTCCAACTCGCCCTTCTTCCGCATATGATTGAGTCCTTCTCCTGAACTGGAACTTCACCGTCTAATGAAACTCGTATGCAATTGCGTCAACGATTGTCGGCTTTCTTCGCAAGGGGAGAAGAGGAGCCCAAAAGACGTAGAAAGGATCTTTGGCTTCCTTGTTGGCTTCGCCTCGTTCCTTAGCCTCCCCTTCGTCGTCCTCTTCTGGATCCTTCAGACTCGACCGAGAAACACGCAAGTGTTTCCGGAGAGAGAGTTTCCAGAAGTGGGAATGCGGACAGACGCGTTAGGTGTCGCGCAGGGGCGGCCCTCGCTTTTGTCGGAGGATAGATGAACGATCAAGAGAAGCCTCGTACCGACGTTCGCCGGACTTCTGCATCAACTCGACGCCTCTATCAGGAGAGAGCCTACCAACGCCAGAAGTATCAGGGCGTTCGAGAAAACACTAAAAGTCAAAGAGAGCAGTGTTTAGATTATGTTTCGGATCTTACCCCTCAAGAAAGAGAAGTACTGTATAAATATCGACGGGAGGCTCGTGCTTTAGAATATGAGAACTTGCGACGCTTGAAAGAGATTGTAAGACTCACCAGGACGCTCGAGAAGACGCCCTGATACAAGTTAAGCGTCCTAAGCAAAGTTTGAAAGACGCTCGACGTCCATTAGAGCATGTCCCGCTTCAGGACGCTTTTGAGGACGCTTCTTTGATGGATAAATGTCTTATAGACATTAGAGTCCAGCGGGATCGGAAGCTTTCATTGGCAGACGCGCGACTTTTTGCGAGTCCTAAGTCTCGCTCCCTTAGCAAGGGCGCTCGCGATGACGATAGACACCCGACTAATCGGGATTCTCGGAAAGATAAACGTACTCAACTGAGAGGAGATCGACAGGAATCCCGCAAAGAGGCTTTTGAAGAACCTTTGCCTCTAATGACTTCGAAAGACAAGGCTTTACAAGAGAGTCTTAAGTCTTTCAAAGACAACAGCGGATCATTCGCGCATGTCTCGTCTATTCCTTCAGCGGATAGAAACTCCCCCTTACGAACTGAGCCTCAAAGGAGAACCGCTTCTTGTTTAGCTAAAGAAACTTCGGACCGTCAAGATCAAGGAGAGTCTTCTAACGATACGCATCCTGCAGAAGAGGAAGAGCCTTCAGAAGCATCTACAGATTATAGCACGTTAACGCGCTTACTGAAGGAATTGTTTTCGGAAAAATTCCAAGCACCAGTTCCTCTCTCACCGCCATCGCAACTATCCTCATCCAAGACGAGAAAAGCTCCGGGTTTTGTTAGGATGGCTGCTTCACTTTCTACTAAAAGAGCGTTGAAGAGGATGAATGATTGGATGGAATCAAGGAAGACGAAAGGAAAGACGTCCTTTGCGCTTCCTCCAGCTAAGCTAAACGGAGAGCCGGTATATGGTAATGAGACCGGAGAAGAAACAGGGTTGAGACTTCCTTCGTCTGCGCAAGGTGACTTCTCAAACCTGGTCGAAGCACCGAGGAGATCTTACCTGTCCTCGGCTAAGGTTTCATGGACTATGCCTGAAATAGATCACCATCTAAAAGGACTGTACAGGACATTGGAAGTATTTAACTTCCTAGACTGGTGCTTAGAGCTTTAGGTCTGCAAGCAAGCTAAGAGCCCAGAATCATTGTCACTAGAAGAATTATGGAGCGTCCTGTCATGTATGGACAAAGCAGTAAGGGATGGCTCCAGGTGAGTTTAGCTGCCCACTTTACTACGGGAATATTGAAAGAAACAAGCGCTTTTCTGCAGTTTTACTGCTAATCAGTTTCTCCTACGCAGAAAGCTGAGTTATTATTCGCCCCCTTTTCCCCTTTTCTTCCCATCTTTTTCCTGAAAATATGGTAAAGGATTTATCTGTGAACCTGAAAGAAAGCGAACACAGGATTTGCTGTCTCAATCATCTAGACTTCCCTGCGGCGCAATCATCTTCTCGAGTAGCTCAGGTACCAAAGAAGAATTTTAAGCCCTTTTGTGGCAGAGCACCATCAAGAGCTTCTACACGAGGAAGGGGCTTTGCTAGAGGCAGAACCCCCGCAAAGCAAAGGGGAAAGAAGTGACAACCTTGCCTTCAGGCACCGGTGGGAGGGAGACTTTCTCTCTTCGCAGGCTTGGAGAGCAAGGGGGACGGACACCTGGTCCCTCAAGATTATAGAGAAGGGATACAAAATTCCCTTTCTCTCCATGCCCCCTCCCCCGTTGAGCATGAAGCCTATAGACCTGTCACCAGCTTATCAGCCGCAGAAGCAACAGATTCTACTCGATTTATTAGATCAAATGATCGAGAAAAGAGCCGTCAGAACGAGTGCTCTTGACAGATTCCCCAGGCTTCTACAACAGGTTATTCCTGGTTCCGAAACAGTCTGGGGGATGGAGGCCTGTCCTAGATGTCAGCAGTCTGAACCTTTTTGTGAAGAAAGAAAGCTTCAAAATGGAAACATCGCAATCGGTCCTGGGGCCTTGAGACCAGGGGATTGGATGGTGTCATTAGATCTCCAAGACGCTTACTTTCCATGTCCCCATCCATCCCCAGTCCAGGAAGTTTATCAGGTTCATTTTAAGAGGACAGGTCTTCCAGTTCAGAGCTCTATGCTTCGGAATGAGCACAGCTCCCATAATTTTCACTTTTCTCATGCGGAACGTGGCAAAGTGGCTTCACCTCTCGAAGATACGAAATCTGTTGGCGAAATCTTTAGGCCTCCTGATCAATTACACCCCCCCCCCTGAAAAAGTCCCATCTGACCCCAACCAACATCAGTCCATGTGTATCCTGGGGATTCAGATGGATTCAGTGGCTTTTTGGGCTTTTCTGTCGCTAGAACGTCAGCGGAAAGGCTTAGAAAAAGTGGTCAGCCTTCTTGGAGAAGGAAACATGCTCGGCGAAGGAATGGATGAGTCTGCTGGGGGGACCATTTCTTCGCTGGAGAAGTTTGTTTCTCTAGGGAGACTACATCTCGGGCCCCTACAGTTTTTCCTAACAGAAAATTGGCAGGACAGACAAAACCTAGAGGAGAATTTGAGAATATCCCCGTTGGTCAAGAAACACCTTAGAGTGGTGGCTCGATCCCACCAAGATGTCGAAAGGAGTGTCCCTCTGTCTTCAGAGCCCTGGCCTAGTGTTATTTACAGACGCGTCTATGACAGCTGGGGAGCGAACTCTAGAAAGGAGGAAGTGTCAGGCCTCTGGAGAAAAGAACAGAAGCCTTGGCACATCAACCTCAAGGAGTTGGAGGCAATTCGCTTAGCACTTCTAGCCTTTCAAGAACGAGTCATAGGCCGAGTTGTCCAGATCAACGCGGACAGCACCACGCCCTTTCTTATATCAAGAAACGGGGAGACACACTCTCGTTCTCTCTACAAGATTGCGAGAGAAATCCTGTTATGGTCAGAAAGAGAGGAACATAACTCTCCTGACAAGATTTGTTTCAGGGGTCCAGATAACGCCCAGAGCAGACATTTTTAAGGCCGTCGAAACTCCAATTGATTTTTCAACAGAATGGACTCTGCACATAGAGGTCTGCCAACAGTTATGGAAAACTATGGGGACGACCAATAGTGGACCTCTTCGCGACTTCGAAAACGAAGAGACCTGCCTCATTTACTGTTCTCCGATCATCGACCCGGAAGCACGTAGCAGTAGACGCAATGCTTTGGGACTGGACGGGGATGGATGTATACGCCTTTCCCCCATTCAAACTTCTGGGAAAAGTAACAAGGAAGTTAGCAGCGTCGGAAGGAACAAGGATGACACTGGTCGCACCATTCTTTGGCCAGCAAGGGATTGGTTCACAGAGGTCATGTCCCTACTAGTGACTTCCCCAAGAATCCTACCAGTAAGAACCGATCTTCTCAAACAGCCCCACTTCGAGAGATATCACCAAAAACCCGTTCGCTCTGAGTCTGACTGCATTCAGACTATCAAGAAACTGGCAAGAGCGAGAGGGTTTTCAGGAGCGGTGGCAAAAGCTATCGCCACCGCGAGAAGAGCCCTTCCTCTCAAATCTGTCTACCAGTCTAAGTGGGCTGTTTTTTAGAAGATGGTGTAGGAAAGAGGGCATTTCCTCCTCCAAGACCTCTGTGAGCCAAATCGCTGATTTCCTGTTCCATCTAAGGAATGTAGACAAGCTTGCAGTATCAACAATTAGAGGATACAAGAGTAGCTGTCAACAGTCTTTCCGTCATAGAGGCCTAGATTTGACGAATGATAGGGATCTTCACGATCTTCTGAGATCCTTCGAAACATCAAAGGTTCCACAGGTTAAGACACCTTCGTGGAATTTGGACATAGTTCTAAAATCTTTAATGGCGAGTCCCTTTGAACCTTTGCACGAGGCTTCGCTGAAAGATTTAACGAAGAAGGCCTTCTTTCTAACCACCCTAGCCACTGCGAAGAGGGTGAGTGAGATTCAAGCAATTAGCAAAAATGTTGGATTTAGGGGACACAATGCAGTCTGTTCCTTGAGAGTCCTTGCCTTTTTAGCTAAAAACGAAAATCTTTCCCAATCCCTGGCCTAAGAACTTTGATATCAAGGGATTAGCAGGGATCGTTGGTCGGGAGCCAGAAAGAGTCCTGTGTCCTGTCAGAACTCTAAAATTCTATCTGGATAGAACAAAACAAATTAGAGGTCAATCGGACAATCTTTGGTGTTTCTGTGAAAAGACCTGATTTACTAATGTCTAAGAACGCCTTAGCGTTCTTCTTGAGAAGTACCATCAGGGAGGCCCATTCGTCCTGCCCAGATAGTGATCTGAAAATTCTGAAAGTCAATGCTCATGAAGTTAGAGCTGTCGCAACTTCGATGGCATTTCAGAAGAATATGGCGCTCAGCGACATTGTGAGCACCACATTTTGGCGAAGCAACTCTGTGTTCGCTTCACACTACCTCAGGGATGTGAAAGTGACATATGATAACTGCTTTTCGCTTGGACCATACATATCAACAGATTCAGTTTTGGGTACGGGAAGCGGCACGAATCCTATCCTTTAGAAATGGATAGGTGTGCTTTTGTTTTATGGTTGTTGGTTTTTGGTTGTAGGGTCGACCGCTAGAGGCGGACTTCCCTTTATTTTAGCCTTAAAAGTTTCGGGGACTAACTTTGCTAGGCTAGGTCAGGTGGTGGTTTTTCTTTGCTTCGCTTGCCCTTAAAGTATGGTCAATATGGTCTAGATACATTGTGGTCACGCCCCCGTTGTCAGATCATCTAGATCTCACCAGCTATACAGTCACGTCCTTGCTGGAGACTCTAGTAAAGCAAAAGCAGACTTTGGTGACAGTAATCACGAAGTCAGCTACGCTAACAGGTAAGGAACCAAGATGTCTATCATCTGCATGTGAAATGTTTCCCAAAATCCTTTTATTCTGTCCCTCCCCACCTCCAATGGTGGGAATCAGCTATATATATATCTGACAGGTAAGTGTCATGAACAAAATGATATTGTTATGATACAATAAATTTGTTCATACTTACCTGGCATATATATAATCAAGTACCCGCCCAGCCTCCCCTCGGGGACAGTGACATTAAAAAATCTGAATAGAAAATGGAATGGTTCCTGACACCCCGCCTCTCCCAGCGGCGGGTAATGGGTACTAACCACCTGGCCGACCACTGCGTTGCCGGGAGTTTTGAAATTCTGTCGGACTTCGGAGAATACAGCTATATATATATACTTGCCAGGTAAGTATGAACAAACTTTATTGTATCATAACAATATCATATTTCAGGATTATAAGGCTTTTGTGAAATGAATACCAATCATGCGTGTGATTATTTATTGCTAGTTAAGCATGATAGTCTGAAATTAAAACCATGTTTTAAAATACAGTTTAAGAAGCTCACCAAGTCTCCACTGTGTTTCACCAACTTGGTATCAAAACAGTTACCCAAACATAGTGCCTTGTATTAAATGGGTCCTTCAAAGCTCAGTACTACACAATGTTTCATGCGTTCTTGATGAAGTGCAGAAGGTCTTTACGTAAGTGAAATCAGTTATATAAATCAATAGATCAGTTTATCTTTGTTTTGGCTGTTTGATGAATTGGTTGGTAGGCTTCATGTCTTGCATTAAATGCTCTAAAGATTTTTTGTCTTTTTGACAGGTGGAGGAGCTTCGGGCTTACCTGAAGGAGGTGGGGGCAGAGATTTCCATGGAAAGGAGTCCGAAAGGTCTTGAAGATGATTTGCACAAAATAATTGGTGTCTGTGACACCTGCTTTTCTTCTGAGGCCACAGAATCAGAAGTGGAAGCTCTTCTGAATTCTATTGTCTCAGTTTTGATTGTTGTAAGTACAGTATATTAGCTGTGACCTGTTGCTTTCTTATAGGAAATGTATTGCTCCAGTTTCTTGGGATTTCTATTTAGAAACTTGTCCAACAAAATATTGATATTTTTTTGTGTTGTATCTGCATCGGCTTCTGACTGAGGCTTTCCCGCATTCCACTGCATGAAAGAAATTACCACTTGTTACCAGTTTCAAGATACCAATAATCATCTGACTGCACCAGATTTGCAAGTTTCTTAAATGGTAGATTTCCTGACACTCGTGGGTTTCATGTTTTTACACCTCTTTTTGGATGCTAGTTAATTTTATCTTTATTTTTCATTGTTGTGTCTGTGAGTGCTATTAAGAAGCCATGTTAATGAGGATGTATGGATGTTAGTATAACAGCACATATAGAACTAGAACTTGCTAATGAGCAAATCATTTATTTATCATACAATGGCTCTCTCTCTCTCTCTCTCTCTCTCTCGTCTCGCTCTCTCTCTCTCTCTCTCTCTCTCTCTCTCTCTCTCTCTCTCTGATGATAAGATGATAAGTGAAAAAAATTGGTATTTTTTCCTATAACCAAGCTTTGGAACCTTTGTTAAGTATGTATTGGCACCAATACTCTGTTATCGGTACCGATAACTGGAAATCAGCATATTCCAGTGCCAAAAATTACCGATTTTCAGTGCTAGACAAGTGCCATAAAAATCTGCAAGTACGTAGATGAAACGTCGAAATGTGAAACCCATAAAAAAAGAGGGCCATTGTAAGGACATTACAAATTTAAGATTTCGAACTACAGTAATGCTTGACAGTCAATTGCAAAATTGATAATTCAGTGTATAAATACATGTACCTGCCATCTATGCAGCATGTAATTGAAAATTACATGGTAGCAACAGATAGTCGTTAATATATTAAATTTTGGGGATTTACAAAATTTACTTTGTGTATACGTATTTTTTTTTTTTTAAAGAAGAGAAAATTCTAAAACTTTATATTAGTGCGATTCACTTGTTTATAGCAGTTAATCATTATTTGCATAATTATTCTCACCGTGAAAGGCAGAATCCTTTTATAATAAATATTTTGTCACAACAGGTGCCAGTTGGAGAAAAGACTGAGAGCCTGATTCTAGCTTTCTGTGAAAAGCTAGCCAAAGCCCCTCCAAACAGATTAGGGAGCGTATGCCTGAGAGTGTAAGTATTTTGTTTTTAACCTGGGTCACATCTGTTAACCATCTTGATTTTTCCCCTTTTATCAGTCTTATGCTTTAACAGGACACGAATACGAAGTCTACATTTTTGGTTATGTAAGAGGTGATATTTTTTCTTTTGTCAAAAAAGTTCTTGTTATACTTTGGTTTATACTGCTTGTGGAAGATAATTTTTTTAAATATTATTTATTGTAAACTCGTGAGTACCTTCCATAGCTGTTGAATTAGCTGTTTTGGAGACTGGATATACTAGTGTTTGATTTTTACTACTTAATATCCATTTTTAAACATTTAACTTACCCGGTAGTTATATATATAGCTTAAGTCCCTGTGACGTCAGGGCAGAATTTCAAAACTCGTGGCAATCGCCGATTGGGTAGTCAGGTGTACCACCTGTGTGCCCTCTACCCAGGTACCTGGAACCATTCCAACTATTCCTCAGATCTTCCCTGCCACCGTTTCGGTGAACATCGTGGATTTTCGCTCGCTTTCGCCCGTGTTTTTTCGCAATTAGTTTGGTGAAGTACACTTTGGCTTTGGCTTTTGCTTGTTTTGGGATTTATTTTTTGGATTTTCTTGGTACTGTTTAGATTTTTGTTGTTCGACCCTTGCTTTTCTTGATCTCTCTTTGACTTTTCCAATATGTCTGACCCTTCGAGTGTTAGGAAGTGTGTGAGGGGATGTAAGACCCGGCTTCCTAAAGCCTCCATAGAGCCTCACTCCATTTGTGTGAAATGTAGAGATAAAGTTTGCGAGTTGGATAATAGATGTGATGAATGTGTAATTTTGGATAATGATGAGTGGATGGAATATGATCGCTATGTACGTAAACTTGAGAGAGACAGGATCAGACGGAGTAAAAGTAGTATGTCTCGTTCTTCCAGGGTTAATTCTGTTTCCCGTGTTAACGAGCCTATTAATCCTTCCCCTGTAGAAGTTTTTCCTGAACCCACTCTTGATAAATCTAATGATCCAACTCTTAAGGATATGTTGGTAGCCATTCAAGCTCTGGGCGAGAAAGTAGAATCTCTCGCAGAAGACAGAGCAAAATTGTGGTCAGATGTTAGAGAGTTGAAAAGTGTAAGTGCTAGTGCTAAAATCAGTGCAGTGGAAGGTGCGGCTGCTCGGACCTGTCGTGCTCCTAGTCCTAGACCTCTTCCAAGCTCACCAACCCGTGAGAAGGAATGTCGACAGATGAAGGGAGGCGAGAGGCATTAGCAGTTCCCGAGCAGGTTGTGCCCCTCAAGCGTTCCTGTTGACGCTTCCCTGGACGCTCACCCTCATCATTGGAAAGGCGAGGTAAGTGTATGCTTTTCATCGGACGATGCAGCTCCCAGACGGGGCTGGCGTCTTACGTCAAGACCTCTTAAGAGGAAATTTTTATGATTGAACAGCGTCGTGAAATGACTTCTCAGACTCCAGGTTGCAGCCATTGGAGCAGTCTGGAGCGATTTTCTTCCGATTTCGAAGGAATTTCTCCTGCCAAGAGTAGTAAGATGTCGCACAGGCGGCCATCTACTTTGGTAGGAGACAAAGGGAGGTTGGAGAATGTCAGTTCCCCTACCGAAAGCAGTAAGATGCTGCACAGGCGGCAATCTGCTTCGGTAGGAGGCGGAAAGACGTCGGACATGGTTGATCCTTTTGCCGAAAGCAGTAAGATGTCGCACAGGCGGCCATCTGCTTCGGTAGAGGACAAACAGATGTCAGACGCTTATATGCCGTCTGTACATGCTCCTCCTCCTCCTTTGGGTTGGTTCTCGTCTCCGGATGATTCATTGATTGATGTGGAGAGAAAGTCTAATGTGGTTGCTGCTTCTCCTGACCGGTCTCAGCATGGGGCTCCGGATCTGAATATAATTCAGGAAATGCAGAGCAAACTTTCTTCCCTCATGAAGGTGGCTGGCTTTCCTGCAAGCAAAGAGAAGATGGCTTGACATGACGTCGAACGTCGAGTACATAAACATCGTGACGCCAGACGCCAAGGAACTGACGTCAAGAGCGTCATGGCACTAAGCGTCCTCAAGATCATAAACTTCAATGATGCTGGACACAAAAGAGCCGAGCGTCAAGAGGATCATGACGCCAAGCGTAAAGAGCTTGAACGTCAAGATCTTAAACATCATGATGCAGGACGTCAAAGAAACGAACGTCAAGAACATATACGTCATGAAACCGGAAGTATAAGAGTCGAGCGTCAACAGGTTCATGACGCCGAAAGTCAAGATTTTAGACCCCTTCAGAACAGGCGCCAAGAAGTCGCAAGACAGGACGCCGAGCGTCAGGTTCTTGAGAGTCATGACGCAGAGAGCCGACAGTTGAAACATCGTAGCTGCGGACGTCAAGAGATTGGACGTCGTGACATCGGACGTCGATACTTCCATTCGAGGACACTCGGAGGAAAGGGAAGTGGATATCGCCCTTTCTCCTGTGATTCCCTTAGAGTCTTCAGACGAAGAGGATTCAAAGGAACATCATGCTTCGTCAGATTTGAAAAGACTTATGAAAGTCTTTAATGAAAATTTCCCAGAGAGCTTTATTCCAGCTGCACCTTGTTCCCCTCCTTCAGAGTTTACGCTTGGGAAATCTTCTAATAAGACAAGTTTTACAAAGATGGTTTTGTCTCGCTCTTCCAAGAGAGCTCTAAAGGTGATGGGTAACTGGATGCAAACGAAGAGAGAACAAGGCAAGACAGTGTTCTCTTTTCCTCCAGCAAAGTTAGCTTCCAGGTCGAGCGTATGGTATGAGACGGGAGAAGCTGTTGGCCTGGGAATTCCTTCTTTGGCACAAGGGGACTTCTCGAATTTAGTGGATTCTTCTCGTCAAACAGCTATGAGTAGAACTAAGGTATTTTGGTCGCTTACAGAGTTAGACCACCTCGTCAAAGGATGTTCAGAGCTTTCAAGGTTTTATTTACTTTTTGGATTGGACCCTGGGAGCCTTGGGAAAAAAGGTGGAAGTCTTTAAAGGCAATGACACGGAGGAACTTGTTCATATCATGTTGTGCATGGACAAGGCTTTGAGAGACGGGGCTAATGAATTGGCAGCACTATTCGCTGCGAGGTCCTGAAGAAAAGGGCTCAATTTTGTGCTTATTTGACTAAAGTCAAACCAATTTACGAGCGGACTCCAAGCCCATATGCGACGTTGCCAGATCCTTCTGACCATTCGAATCCACACCTGGTTTGACCTATTTAATCTATGGGCAGACTAAGATAAAGAGAAAGTGTAGTTTAATTCCCTCATTAACCCAGATTTGAATGGTCAAGGTATATAATCCTTTAATTTGGTACTGTCCCTCTAAATTGTTTCCTTATTTATTTTTTTTTTAGCCAAATTCTTCTTCCGTTTCTTTAGCTTCCTTACAAATCTGATGCAAAGTAGTTTTTTATAACTTCGTTGCATCTGCGGCACGTTTGACTGCTTGATTGATTCCAAACTTGGAAATTCCATTTTCTTTTTCCCATTTAAAAAACTGTTACATGTTGTATGCCATTTCGCGTTCTTCAGGACGAAGGACTCCCCGCGAGGAACTCTCCATGGTGTTTACGGAAGCTTGCTGTGTGAGACAATGAATACGGAAGATTATCTCAACCCATTTTATACGATTTGACCATGGGTCTCAGTGGTCTGGCCCAAGTGAAGAAGTGGCATCAGGTATGCCAAATCTCCAAGTTTGTCATGTTTCTTCCCTTCTCTTAGTGAAGCGAAGGCAGCCGGATTAAAGGAGAATTGGCAGAGCTGGAAATGGTCTTGGAGTCCGCTCATAAAATGGTTTGACTATAACGGAGTTACTCCAGTGCAGAAGTCAGAGCTCCTTTATGCCCCGTTTTCCCCGCTCCTATTTCCACAAGATTTGGTTAAAGAGGTATTGTCAGCATTAGTCCAAAAGAGTACTCAAGATCTAGTTTCCGAAACAGCAAGAAAAGTACTTCCTGCTAGCTTTTCAGCACGTAAAGCTAAGAAGAGGCTCCAAAACATCAGTTTCATACATTCAACTTCCCTGACAGATATATACTTAGCTAAGACTCCGTCGTCCCCGACAGAAATTCGAATTTTGCAGCACACGCTACAGGTAGGTAGGTCAAGTGATCTACCGTCCTGCCGCTGGGTGGCAGGAATAGGAACCATTACCTTCTAGAAATGACAATTTTATACATTTAACTTCCCTGCCAGATATATACTTAGCTATAGACTCCGTCGTCTCCGACAGAATTTCAAATTTCGCGGCACACGCTACCGGTAGGTCAGGTGATCTACCGCCCTGCCCTGGGTGGCAGGACTAGGAACCATCCCCGTTTTCTAATCAGAATTCTTCTGTCGCCGGACCATCAACATTGTTGTTGGTTCCTCTCGATTAGTTTTTCTTTTTTCACCGGCAATTGATCTTCTTGACCGACTTTTGGTGATGTATCTGGATTGTTGGATTGGCATACGCTTTTGTGGAATGTTTTTGTGGACTTGATTTTGGATTTTTCTTTACAAATACGTCTGACTCTGGTATGGTTGTGAGACGTTGTGTGAATGTAGGCTATAAGGTGAGGTTGCCGAAAGCTTCGGTAGACCCTCACACGGTATGCAAAGAGGTGCAGGGGAGTATGAATGTTCTTTTACTAATACTTGTAAAGAATGTGAGAACTTAAGTGAGAACGAATGGAAGTATCTAACTAATTATTTTAAAAAAGTTAGAAAGAGAAAGAGCGAGGAAGGCTTCTCATAGAAGTTTAAGTAGTTCTAGATCTGAACTAATTCCAAGCGTGGGATCTTCCCCAAGGGTAAGTATTGCTACTTCTCCTTCCATTGCAGCCCCTTCTCCTATTGCAGAACCTGTAGATCCAGCGAAGATCTTGCGGATCTAAAAGCAGCCTTCAAAATAATGGAAAACAAAATGGCTGCCATACAAGGTAAGGCTAGTGATTTGTCATAGACAGTGATATAAGTGTCCCAGTGTATGGAGGGGGCCATCTGGTCGGCTCAGCAACGCTCCTAGGTCTAGACCTCTTCCAAGCTCACATGCCCAGAGGAGAAGGAATGTCGAAAGCCGAAAGGAGGTTGTGGAGAATCCCCACCGATCAGGTGTCCCTTCGGCGGTTTCTGTGACACCCCAGACTGCCAAGGACAGCTATTGTAAAAGCGTCCTACGTGGGGTGTTTCTCGTCGTCGTGGGATCTTCATCACCGAGACGTGATTGGAGAGATTCCGATCGATCTCGGCCTCTCAAGAGGAGTTGGAGGGCGCCGACTATTGACTCGAGCCCTGGAAACTTCCCTGAGGAGTCTCCATCGGGAGTTAAGAAGGCGAGAAGAGCCATTCTTCCAACCAGAGTGAGAAGGAGGCAGGAGGTGGAGGCTATGGACTCCTCCCCTCCTCCTTCCCCTCCTCCCGAAGAGGATAAAGAGGATGGCTACAAAGAGGTTCATGATGGCGATGCAGGAGCAGAATTTCGTCATTTGTAGGAGTCCTGTCAAAGGGAGCCTCCTAGAAGGAAAGACACTTCCCTTCCTATTAAAAGATCCTCCAGACGTATGGAGGTATCTACCTCCAGGATCGATACTCCTACCCGAGGTTAGGTTTCCTGTACGAACCTGGATGAAACAATCAGACGTCTGGCACCGGCCAGGAGTGAGGAGTCACCCAGGAGGCAGGAGCCAAGAGCCAGGAGTGAGGAGTCAACCAGGAGGCAGGAGCCAAGAGCCAAGAGTGTGAGGCATCTAGCAAGAGGCAAGAGAGCCAGGAGGCTAGAGCCAGGAGGCAAGAGCCAAGAGGCAAGAGCCAGGAGGCAAGAGCCAGGAGGCAAGAGCCAGGAGGCAAGAGCCAGGAGGCAAGAGCCAGGAGGCAAGAGCCAGGAGGCAGAGGCAGGAGGCAAGAGCCAGGAGCAAGAGCAGGAGGCAGAGGCAGGAGCAAGGAGCAGGAGGCAGGAGTCGAGGCAGGAGCCAGGAGTCCGGAGTCAGGAGGTCGGAGGGGAGTCCGGAGTCAGGAGGCAGGAGTCAGGAGTCAGGAGGCAAGAGTCAGGAGCCAGGAGGCAGGAGTCAGGAGGCAAGAGTCAAGAGCCAGGAGTCAAGAGTCGGGGACTCGGTCCTGGAGGTTATGACTCTTCGCCAAATGGGAGCTCCTCTCCTTCAGAACATAGGAGGTCTTGGAAGGACTCTTCCTCAAAACGGGAACGTTCTCCTTTGTCGGATCGAGGGTTAGACGAGTTGTCTGACGACGATCCTCCTGCTAATGAAGGACTTTCTAGTTACAAAGTCTTGGCCTCTTTACTTCTACAAGAGTTTGGAGATTCTTTTAGTCCTGCAGCTCCTCCTTCTCCTCGTTCGCTCTTTTCGAGCTCAGCTACGGCAAAATCGTCGGCCTTCTTGGAAATGAAGCCTGCGATGTCAATGAAGAAGGCACTCCATTCTTTAGATTCTTGGATGGACAAGAAGAAGGAGTTAGGAAAGACGGTATTCTGCAGGCCTCCTTCCAGATTGCACGGGAAGAGAGGTATTTGGTATGGGACAGGAGAGACTATGGGTCTTTTCTTTAACCCGACTATGGCAGATGCCGACTTTGCCATGTTAGTGGAGGCCTCTAGACGTCACTCCTTAGGATCGGTCAGAGCGACGTGGAGCACTTCAGAGTTGAACCACTTGCTAAAGGGACTTTTGTCACTTTAGAGGAGTTCAATTTTCTGGATTGGTCGCTCGGAGTTCTGGCCAACAAATCTAAGGATCCGGAGTTTCTGGAGAAACCAGAAATTCTCCATAGCGTGCTGTCCTGCATGGAGGCGTTACAGGACGGTTCTGGTGAATGGCTTCACTTTTCGGTGCTGGTCTCCTGAAAAAGAGATCAGTGTATGGTTCCCTTTTATCGAAAGGGGTTTCTCCGAGCCAGAGGACTGCCTTACTGTTCGCCCCGCTATCTGATCATCTGTTTCCTTCTCAGTTAGTCAAGGATATATCTCGCTCACTAACTGAGAAGGCGACACAAGACCTGCTTACTCAAACGTCCAAGAAAGGACGACCGGTAGTGGAGACGGTTCAGAAGGAACCTCGTCCTACGCAGCAGCCCTTTCGTGGAGCAAGAGATCGAAGTGACTTGTTGCTCCTCCAAGCACCAGTGGGCGCCAGACTCCTGAATTTTGCAGGAGTATGGGAATAAAGGGGAGCCGACCCTTGGTCAGTGTCGGTCCTGAAGAAGGGATAGTAATCCCCTTCGACGACAAACAGCCCCCTAACATCTACGCCTCGGGAACTGTCAGCGAGGTACAGAGACACGTTAATGCGAAAGACTCTCCTTCAGATGGTGGAGAAAATGTGGGAAAAAGAGGCCATCGAACTGGTACAAGATCCACACTCCCCGGGATTTTACAATCGCCTTTTTCTAGTACCAAAGGCATCGGGGGGGTGGAGGCCAGTTCTGGACGTAAGCGCTCTGAATCGCTTCGTACAGAAAAAGAAGTTTCGTATGGAAACGTCCGCCTCTGTCATATCGGCGCTTCGCCCAGGAGATTGGATGGTCTCTCTGGACCGGCAAGACGCCTATTTCCACGTTCCCATTCACCATCAGTCAAAGAAATATCTTCGCTTTGTGATAGGAGACAAGATCTTTCAATTCAGAGCTCTGTGCTTCGGGCTGTCTACAGCCCCACAAGTATTCACCAACCTGATGGCGAATGTAGCAAGATGGCTTCACCTAGAGAGGATAAACATCTCCCTCTACTTGGACGACTGGCTGATCAGGGCCAAGTCGAAGAGTCAGTGCTTGGAGGACTTGGAAGTAACAATGAACATATAGATTCGCTAGGGTTGCTCGTCAACCTCGAGAAGTCACAACTGATCCCCAGCCAGAACTTGGTCTATCCGGGGATTCAGATGGATTCTGGGGGTTTTCGGGTATATCCTTCGCAAGAAAGAATCGCTCGAGGTTTGTCGAGAATCTCAAGCTTCTTAGAGAGAAAGGACAGCTCAGCGAGGGATTACCTGAGCCTATTAGGGACCCTGTCCTCATTGGGAAAGTTCTTCTCGCTAGGGAGACTTCACCTTCGCCCTCTTCAGTTTTTCCTCAAAGAGGTGTGGAACTGGAAGACGGGTCAACACTCGGACATCTTCCAACTCCCACAAGAAGTAAAAGATCTTCTGAGGTGGTGGATCCCTCAGCTTCAAAAGAACGAAGGCTTATCGCTTGCTCTGCAGAACCCAGACCAAGTGTTGTTTACCGTCGCTTCGGAGTCGGGATGGGGAGCGAAGTTGGGAGTAAGGGAGGTGTCAGGCTCCTGGACAAAGGAACAGGTGTCCTGGCACATCAATTGCAAGGAACTTGTGGCTATACACCTAGCCTTAAAGTCCTTCGAGAAGATAGTCAGAGACGGTGTAATACAGATCGACTCAGACAACACCACTCTGGCTTACATAAGAAAGCAAGGAGGCACGCACTCGTTCTCCCTCTATCAGTTGACAAACACCTGTTAACCTGGACGGAAGAAAGAGGCATAACTCTCCTCACAAGGTTTGTTCAAGGAATAAGAATGTGAGAGCGGACAGACTGAGCAGGAGTAACCAGGTCCTTCCCGCAGAATGGACTCTTCACGAAGAAGTGTGTCGAAGTCTCTGGTCCCTGTGAGGGAGACCTCACATAGACCTGTTTGCGACGTTCCTCTCCAAAAGAATAGAGACCTTTTGCTCTCTAGTAGAGGATCCGAGAGCCTTCACAATAGACGCGTTTCTTATGGATTGGTCGGGTGTGGACGCTTACGCCTTTCCCCCGTTCAAAATCCTGGGGGAAGTGCTCAGGAAGTTTGTAGCTTCAAAGAGCAAGAAGTTGATACTCATAGCCCCATTTTGGCCAGCACAGGAATGGTTCACGGAGGTGCTGGAGTGGATAGTGGACTTCCCCAGATCGCTTCCAAACAGACACGATCTACTCAGACAACCCCACTTCGAGAGGTTTCATCACAACCTCCCAGGTCTCGCTCTGACTGCCTTTCGACTATCGAAAGACTTGTCAGAGCGAGAGGCTTTTCTCGCGAGGCTGCGGGCTCTATCGCTAGAGCCCGCAGAGCTTCGACGAGAAGAGTATACCAGTCGAAGTGGGAAGTCTTTAAGAGGTGGGGTAAGGTTCAGAAGCTGTCCTCCTCCAGTACCTCTATAGTGAATATTGCCGATTTCCTCCTCTTTCTGAGAAAGGAGTCACAACTATCTGTCTCGACAATAAAAGGATACCGAAGCATGCTGTCTTCGGTTTTCAGGAGTCGAGGCCTAGACATTGCTAACGACAAGGTCTACACGATCTAATTAGATCTTTTGAGACGTCGAAAGCAGCTACTCCTATAGAAAAACCTAGTTGGAATCTAGACGTGGTCCTGAAATTCCTTTCATCGGACAAATTCGAACCTTTATATCTGGCGTCCTTCCGCGACGTCACTAGGAAATGCTTGTTCCTAGTAGCTCTCGCTACAGCCAAGAGGACGAACGAATTACACGCTCTGGATTCCACGGTGGGGTTCAAAGGAGATGCGGCCATCTGTTCTTTCCAGACAATGTTTCTGGCAAAGAACGAAAACCCATCAAAACCTTGACCCAGAAGTTTTGAAGTAAAAGGCCTATCTAACCTGGTAGGCAGAGAGATATAGAGATCTCTCTGTCCAGTGGGAGCTCTTAAATTCTATTTAGAGAGGAAGAGACAGATGGGAACTTGTCAACAAGGTCTTTGGTGTGCAGTGAAGAACCCCAAACGACTCATGTCCAAGAACGCCTTGGCTTTCTTTGTGAGAATCGTTATTACGGACGCTCACAAGAACTGCTCGGAGGAATCCTTCGGTCTTCTAAAAGTCAAGACGCATGAAGTAAGAGCAGTAGCAACGTCTTTGGCGTTCCAAAAGAATATGTCTCTGAAGAATATTATCGAGACTACATATTGGAGGTGCAATTCAGTGTTTGCATCTCATTATCTGAAGGACGTGAGAGTGACCTATGAGAAGTGCTTCTCGCTAGGTCCTTGTTTTGTATCAGCAGATACAGTACGGGTCTTGGAGCAAAGACTGATCCTTAATTTTGTAATGAAAGTGTAATTATGTTTCGAGTTTTTTGGTTGTTTGTGAGGAGTTCGGGGATGACTCCTTACAATCTTAGAACTAACATGGATGTTAGGATCAGGTGATCGGGATCGGTTTTGTGCTCCTTGAACAAGGTGTATTGTCATGTAAGTGGAATAGCACCCAATGACAAAGGCCTTTAGGCTCTGCCGAGTAAGTGGATAAGACCCCATTGGCAGACCCACAAGAAAACTCTTAGCCATAGATCATTATCTCGCTGAGGCTCTTGAGGCTAAGCAGACTACAAGGCAGTAGCCGCGAAGTCTTCAGCCTAATAAGGTAGGAACCAAGGTTTATAAATACCTACAACATATGTTGTTTACCTGTCTATTTCAGTAGTTAGCTGTCTCTTACCCACCACCAATGGGTGCTAATCAGCTAAGTATATATCTGGCAGGGAAGTTAAATGTATAAAAATGATATTGTCATGATACAATAAAGTTTTATACATACTTACCTGACAGATATATACGATTAATAGCCCACCCAGCCTCCCCGCAGGAGACAGGTGAGAAGAATTCTGATTAGAAAACGGGGATGGTTCCTAGTCCTGCCACCCAGGCAGGCGGTAGATCACCTGACCTACCGGTAGCGTGTGCCGCGAAATTTGAAATTCTGTCGGAGACGACGGAGTCTATAGCTAAGTATATATCTGTCAGGTAAGTATGTATAAAACTTTATTGTAACATGACAATATCATTTTGTCGAAAATTGCATTTTTCCTAACTATACAAACCTGAGGTCCTTTAACAATAGGAAGGTAACTAGCGGCAGCTGGGGACGGTCGTAAGCTTCGAACAAGGGGAGAACGGTAGTTAACTGCTTGTCCGATCGTGCGCGCGCCCCGCGCGCCCGAGAGGTGAAGAATCACTTTTGCTTTAGGCCCATGCAAAAAAGTTGCAGAGTGAGGGGTGGCATGAGGTGGGACTATATGTAAAGGAAACTCAGGTTTTGTATAGTTAGGAAAAATGCAATTTTCGACAAATTGTCATTTGTTCCGAATACGTAATACAAACCCGGCCCTCGTCCTTTAACAATAGGAAGACTCACTTCTTGGTGGGAGGAATCTGAGTCTTTTTGGTGAACAGACTGGTGTTCGTCCAACCCTGGAGTGCCTCCCTGGTCGTAAGAGCAAGGGAGGGATCCAAACCTCTTGTCCGATTGATCGGGGTGTGCACCGCAGGATCAATGGGTCAGACCTCTGGGCCAAGTACTAAGAGAGAGGCAAGCGTATCTCTTCGTACCAGCAAGCAGAACTTGTTCCTGTTTGCAAGAGACAATCATAAAATGATGGGTTGTCTCAAATTGGCATCCACTTCCTCCCCCTTGTTGGAGGAAGTGGTGGATATTTACTCCTATCCCTACTGAAAGGGTATAGGATGGTGCTCTATTGAGTAGCTCACCTGCATCTCGTCCTTACCCAGCAGGGTGACGACGTGTCCCTCTACCCAGAGGTAGAGGGAAGAAAAAGATGGGAAGAGGAGCCAGTCACACTCTCATTCCTCATCCATTTCTTACGGTCCCAACCCCAGGACTCGATGCTGTTCAGCCTGCGAGGGTCTGGGTTAACTACACAACGTGTTGAGCAACCACCACGGTTCCCAAGGAAAAAGATCCAAGGAACTGTGGGCAATATCCTGAAGGTAGAAGGAGGTGCATGCGGTCCGGTTGGACCAGGCGCCTGCCTTCATTACTGCGCCACGGAGAAGTTCTTGCGGAACGCGAGAGAATGATGAAGAGGCGTCCACACTCATCCTGGGTGTCGAGTTTCTTCAGACAGCTCCGTCGCACCTTCACAGGACAAAGCAGCATAGCCATTCGTATCGGAGGCCGGTGGACGTCCATTAGGGAGGGTATTGTGAAGGACTCGAACCAATCGTCAGTTACCGAAGGGTTCTGAGTCTTCGCTACGAAGATCGGTACGAACTCGAGCGTCACAAATCCCATCCTTTGTGCTTGACTTCTCAAGAGAAGTCATGCAGTTACCTAAGACGAAAAGAAGGGAATAGTCGTATGACATATCTTCTCGACTTTGGTTATGTACAGTAACTCATACTGACAAGCTATTAAGACGAAGTAATGATTGCTCTGGAACAACCGAACTAAGTCCACAGCATAGTTCGTAACTGACTCGGACGCTCTGACAGCTGCCGACTGACTGGTTCGGAATCAGTAGAGGCAAGTTGTCCAAGCATCCGGGTAAGTCAACTGACCTTCGCCTTTAAAGAGTTATGCTGAGAGACCAAACAAATAAAATATTTGTTAGTCACCGATGCCGGACGGCGCGGCGATGATTCTCTTAATGCATAAGCTCAAAAGGCGAAAGTCAATTGCCTTCAAAAATGACGAGGTCCCTGATGGCAAGAAAATCTCATAGACGTTGAATCTCAGCTTTAAGGAGAAACAACACTATGTGACGTTGAAGACGAAGGTAGGCAATGAATGCAACCTACGTCTTTCCAGCTGAATCGAGAGAAGGAATCTCAAAATTCTAAACCTTCGCTTACACATGAATGAAGACGCTAACCTCCATGTCATTGCTGTCCGTTGTGCAATGAAAGCGTGGCGTTCTTCAGTAATGAAACACAGGGAGGGGAGAGCCGCTTGAAGAACTGCTTCTCATGGGCTGAACGTTTGGAAGTAGAGCTGGCAGGTGTGGGAGTAGGCGATGTCTTTCAATACATCTGCTAATCCGGGGTGAACAATGAACAATTGTACACCTCCGAATACAAGATATTTTGAGGACAAACTCAGATTCCGCAAAAATCATTCGCATTATCGGGATACGATGCAGCAAGAGACTATTACAGAATTCTGTTACCGTGCGGTAAACAGAAAGATGAGAGTCGAATAGATATCTCTGTTTAAAAATTCTCGCAATACCGAAGACGATGAATACTAGCGTTTCTCAGCAGTAGATGGTCATTCATGTATGCGAGAATCCCCGTTAATCAGAGACTTAAGTCCGTGATTGTTGGGCAGAGATACGGTTGTTATTCAATCAAAGCAGGTGAGAAAGACATAAACAACCGTCTATCTCAAAGCGGCAGCTGATACTGAAATGCCTCGGGCAATTCAATACGCAGTAGCTGTCGCTGACTCGTCATCAGAGTTGCCAAGTAATCCTTTCCACGAAGGAATGCGTTCGGCTAGAACCACCGAGCATAAAAAGATATGCTCGAGCAATTATATTTAAGCGAAACGAATTTCGGTTAAATATAAAAGCTAAAATGGTGTTGTTGTGACAACACCATAAGTATATAAAATTGAAACTGGAAACTCCTGGGAGGTTGCAGGCAACCCGGGTTGCAGTTCAATTAGAATACTTTTCGTCTAAGTCGCAATCCGTAGAATAACCAGGATATGCGCCTACCCCTCGGACCATTCAACTGCTTAGCAGAATCATGTCGCGAGGTTATATACGTAGTATATTTGTAGGATTCTGAACAACGATCTCCATCCTAAATTCTTTCCTTCAAGAAAACAAAATAAGGATTGGAGATCGACCACCTTCGTTCTCTATTAAAGAGAGTGAAGGAGAAGTCTTCCTCGAAGGAAAGCTTCAATGGTGAACAGAATACTAAGACGATAGTTCCAGCCAAACTGGATATTCCCGTCCGTTCTTCTCTATTCCAGGTTGGTCGCCTACTGTGAGATAGTCTTCTTTCAGCAGCAGTCTTCTTCCTTAATGCTAGAAATTTCCAGGAATTCGAGCATAGGCGAGGTTCCCGATTATCGTGTAACATATCGGGGATTCTCGTCTCGCTCACATTTGGGACTAGTGGTCTAGCCTAAGTGTTTGGAGATCGTAAGAAACTCTAAACACTCTGAATGCGCTAGAAATTCCGTTAGAATTCTAAGCAGTCTGCGAAACCCCCCACCGAATTCGTCAAACGATATCGGCTGGTGGTCCTCTCGATTCCCGTAGAAATCGAGAATGGGGCAGGATCCCTCCTCAACGACCGGGGCTTACGTCAGGTAGGACCCGAAGGTCCCCCCTGGTAGCGCAGTCCCCAACGTGGGATCCTACAGAGAAATCTCTGTAGGATCCTTCCCCTTTCCCTCGTAGCCGTAAGGAGAGAGGGAATGGGGGAGGAATTGGATACTCTCTCGCCTTCCCAGTGGAACTAGCAGTTGGAGAAGAGTAGGAGCAGCCATCGCCTTGCGGCGATGGCCTCTCAGAGTCTGGGAAAACGTATCGTCAGGAGAAACGTTTTTCCCGAGGAGGGTTACGAACTCTCACTGTAGGTAAGGGTCTGCCGCCACTGTGTTAACGTCGTCTGGGTGGGGCTGATCGACACCTGACGGAGAGAGCCGATACCGTCCTCCGACTCATTCCAGTCCTCGTCGAGGTCGAAACCTCTCAGGAGGACGAAGGAGGATTTAAATACGGTGTCCGAAGACACGTAGAAACGCCGCTGTCGCAGTAGAGGAGGTGGAAGTAGCTTGATCGACCGGCCAGAACTGAGAGAGCCTTCTTGTCCGGAGACGAGAGACTCTGGTTCAAGACAGAATCGGTAAGCTCCGATCGCGGCATACCCACCGTCGGTTTGGGTTCCCTCTCGGGCCCCAAAACGACTCGAGCAGAGACATGGGCTGCTGGCTGGTGAGCGGCGATCCTTCCCCCCGGTCGTTGTGCTGACGAATCAGTGCAATAACCTGGGTAAAGTTACTCTGAATCTCGGAAGTTACAGCGTCTTGAGGAGTAGGACCGTCCAGTCCCTCCAACAAGAGCAGCTCCCAGGACCCTCCTCCTTCAGAAGAAGGACCAGCAACAGATCCCTGACGGTTGCCTCAATCACTTGCGCGTACGTCCTGGTTGGTCCTAAGACCAACCTGGCACGTGCGGCGTCGTGACGGGATCGTGAGCGGCGCATCTTCTCCACGATCACTCCTATATACCTAGCTCTTCCTGGCGTATGCCGAGGAAGTTTGAAGGTATCGGAGAGACAGAACTGACGCTACCCCCCCCACCCCCTCTCCCCCTGACGGTCGCCTCCAATCACTTGCGCGTACGTCCTGGTTGGTCCTAAGACCATACGTGGCACGTGCGGCGTCATGACGGGATCGTGAGCGGCGCACCTCTCACGATCACTCCTAGCTACCTCGCTCTTCCCGGTGTAGCCCGAGGAAGTTGAAGGTAGTAAAGAGACAGACCTGACGCTCCCCCCCACCCCCCCCGCTCGCTGGCAGGACCAGCGTACGTGGGGGGCTGCAGCCGACACCAACCCGCGGTGGGGATCGATCTGCAGGCCTGGCCGTGCCGCTCACCTGTGGCGAGCGGCTCGACTGAGCACGTCGACCCCGTCCCGTGCGTCAGACGAGCTGCTGCTGGTCACCGTATCCGCCCGGTCCCTGTGGGAGCGGCGGTCAGGTGACCTGCAGAGCTCGCTTTCGCCGTGAGACCGTGAGCGCCTCGCGGCACGTCAAACCGCTGGTACCAGCCAAGGCTGGTACCGTCGGTCGAGGGGACCTGGGGGACCTCCCATTCCCAGCCTCACCCGTGGCCGGTCAGAGACCGTCACGTCCACCCGAGGTACCGGCTGGTCGCTGCGAGAGCGGCCGCTGGCCTGGCGAGAGTCACCTGAGCGGCTCTCGACAGTCTTCTGCTCCGTGCCTCGGTCATGACGCTGAGCGAACTCAGGCGTCTTAACTTTGGCTGCACGGTCACCCGAGGAGATCGTACACTCGGAACTTCTCGCGGACGAGAAACCGAGCCGGTACCTGCTTAGCAGCAGAGCTGCCAAGACCAGGCGAGGGTGTACCAGCGGTAGCCAGCACACCCTTGGTCCCCGTCTTCTTCTTCTCAGAAGGGGAGACGGGCCCCGTTCCCGAAGGAACAGGAGGACCAGCAGAAGACCCCCCGTCACACCGGAATGTGACGAGCCCTTCGAAGTTCCCGAAGGAGTCTTCTTAGGGGGAATAACAAAACCCGGTTACCAGCTGGTCGCTGCGAGAGCGGCCGCTGGCCTGGCGAGAGTCACCTGAGCGGTTCTCGCCAGCCTTCTGCTCCGTGCCGTGGTCTTGGCGCCGAGCGAACTCTGGCGCCGAAACTTTGGCTGCACGGTCTCTCCCCGAGGGAGAGGACGTACACTCGTGGGATCTCCCGCGAACGAGAGACCGAGCCGGAACCTGGCGTAGCGGCATCGCCGCTAGCACCAGGCGAGGAAGTACCAGAGCTAACCGATACTCCTCTGGTCCCCGTCTATCTCTTCCTTACGGAAGGGGAGACGGGCCCCGCGTCCCACCCGAAGGAGCAGGAGGACCAGCAGAAGGACCCCCCGTCCCACCGAGGTGGGACGGGCCCTTAGAAGTTCCCACCCGATTCTTAAGGAGGCAGCCTTCCTCTTCTTCGGCTTTAGGGCCCTTAGAAGTCGAAGGGGAAAGAGGGCAGGCACCGGACGAAATGAACCTTCCTCTTCTTCGCTTATGGGCCTTAGAAGTCGAAGAAGAAGAGGCAGCAAACAGACGAAGATGACACCTTCCTCTTCTTCGTCAGCTCACGCAGGACAGTCGTCAGGTCCTCCATCCAGGCCGGAGTCGGGCCTATTGCCGAAGCAACACGGCCCGACTGCACCTGTCCGGAAGGACCTGGGACTGGGGAAGACACACCATGGGCAGGACCAGCATGGACAGGCGCAGGAACCAGGAGCGACAGGAACAGCAACCAGACTCAGGAGCGGCAGGAACAGCGGCAGCGGTAAACACAGAAGGGACAGCCAAGCCAGTAGCGGGAACCACATCAGCGACAGGTACGGCAGGCCCAGCCATCGCCTCGTAGAATCATCGGCAGCCAGCGTGGTACTGGCGGCCGGTCCAGGGGCGAGCTGCTGGAACAGCGGGAAGTCTGGGGCAGGCAACACGAAGAAAACACAGGCGGCGGCGGCATACCCTCCTCGGTACGGCGGCGACCGGCCCTAGAAGCGGCAGACGGCGTCACCGACACAGCATGGGGAGTGTAGACCAGCGGGGGAAGCAGCATAAGCGGCCGTGAAGGTTGTAGTGGAGACCACTCCAAGGTCACCGCCCCAGACCTCGCTAGACTCTGCAGCAGATCGTGGATGCTAGGCACGCCCTGCAGCCGCAGTGGTCCATACCTGTCCAAGGTCGTCTCCCACGGCTGTAGCACCTGCGGTAGCACAGACAGATTAGTAAGAGGGGTTCCCTCACGCACGGGGGGGGGGAGACATACCCCCACCCCCCCCGAACGGAAGGAAGACCCCAAAAAACAAAATACGAGGAAGCTGAGGCGGGGGGGCAGGAAAGAAGACGAAGAATCGGATACCAAGGGAGTCGCGGGAGAGCTTTCCGACGACTTCCTGGCAGACCTTCGCTTCCCTACCCCCGCACAGCAGTGAAAAGTAATATGAAAATGAAACAGAATACTGCAGCTTGCGATTCACTTCATAGAACTTAGAGGGAAAAATCAATTCCCGGTAAGAGCGGAAACTTGATCCATAATAATATGATGCTATCATATATATATGAAAATGAACAATACTGCACTTGCTATTTTCACTTTCACAGCAATAAATCGTAAGGATTAATTCCCGGGTAAGAGCGGAAATTGATCCAAAATTAAATTTGATGCAATTAATAAATGAAAATGAAAAGAAAACTGCATTGCGAATCCACTTTTATTGCATTCTTTCATACAAAATAAGAGGCTCTTGCCGAGCGCAATCAAGCTCTCGGCGAACGAACGCACAGGGCAAAAATATAATGAAAAAAGAGTACTTACATCTTTCAATTACACACTTTCGCCCCAAAAATACATGATCTCGCGCGCGAGTGTGCGCCCGGCCCCCCTCGGCACCGAGACAAATAATTCAAGGGTTCAATTCATGAAAAGAGCGGAAATCGCCGTCTCTACGGCGATAGCTCCATGTTGATTCATAATTAAGTAATGAAAATGAAAACAGTGTACTTACAGTTTCATTTTCAAGTCAAACCAAACCATTAGTAGAAAACACAATATAAACAAAGCATACGACGATGAAGCGGGCAGAGAGCGATGACGAACACGTCCTTCACACCCGCGGCCGAAAGCAAAAGTGATTCTTCACCTCTCGGGCGCGCGGGCGCGCGCACGATCGGACAAGCAGTTAACTACCGTGCTCCCCTTGTTTTTCGAAAAAAAAAAAAAGAAAAAGGGCTACGACGTCCCAGCTGCCGCTAGTTACCTTCCTATTGTTAAAGGACCGAGGGTTTGTATTACGTATCGGAACAACCAGATTTTTCTCTGTCGCAGTATTGTAAACATACGTTTGCGGTACCTCCTGACTTGATTTTCGTGTTTCATCGCCATCGATCTTCTGGGCTGTCTTTTGCAGGGAAGTACTGGGTCTTTGGTTCGGCATACGCTTTTATTAACTTTTTAATAAATTTGACTTCGAAAATTTCGAAGAATATATGACGTGTAACTACCAAAGTTTTCGGTAGACACTCACATAGTTTGCAAGAAAGGGAAATATTAATATTTATTCATTAATACGTGTAATAAGTGTTAGAACTACTTGATTGAGGAAATATAAAACTCTAACTTCCTACTTTAGGAAGTCAGAAAAGCATATAACTTTTTACGCTTCCTTTAGAAGCTTTAATAGCTCTCGTGCTAACGAGCAGTTAGAGTATTAACAGTAATAGTAGTTTTTGCATCCTCATCACTTCTTACTCCACAGAATCTACAAATTCTAAATTTGAAGATAAATGGATGTAGCTCAAAATGCGAGCTCTTATAAGGTAAGAAGTGAATTTAGTGTTTCCAGTGCAGGTGGAGGTGCGTTCTGATCGGGCTCTGTTTCGCTCCCAGGTCTAGACCGCTTCCAAGCTCCCAAGCCCAGAGGTAGAAGGAAGTCGAAAGCCTTAC
>NC_087208.1:55462863-55557863 GCF_015104395.2 Macrobrachium nipponense
GTCGAAAGCCTTACGGAGGTTATGGAGAATCCTCACCGATCAGGCGTCCCCTCGGCAGGATCTGTAAACGTCCCAGACTGCCAGTTCGCCATTGGAAAGGCGTCCTAAAATAGTGGAGGGTGCGTCCGATCGGCTCTGTCTCGCTCTCAGGCCTAGATCTCTTCCAAGCTCACAAGCCCAGAGGAAAGAAAGGAAAGTCGAAAGCCTTACGGAGGTTATGAAGAATCCCCACCAATCGGGCATCCCCTCGGCAGGATCTGTAGAACGTCAGACTGCCAGGATAGCCATTGGAAAGGCATCCTTCAAAAACAAAATGCGTCTCTTCCGTTTCTTCATCTTACGTCCGAAACCCGACGAAGAATGTACATGTTTGGAGTTCGGACGATCTAGCGCGTTCTCTGAAACTAAGAGAACACTGAGCGCCAACTGGACTACAAGCGAAGAGCCAGCCAGGAAGCGGCGTTCCAACAAGCAAGCGCGAGCCACGTTCCAACAGCGAGCCGTGTTCCAACAGACTAGCGCGAGCCGCGTTCCTACAGCCAAACGTGAGCCGCGTTCCGGCAACTGAGCGCGAGCCGCGTTCCAGAAAATTTTTCTTGGCGCAAGGCGCCTTCAAAGAGAAAACAGACGGCTAGACTGAAGAGCCTTATAGTAGAGTGGCAATCAGAAGGATCCTTCCATTGAACGTTTACGGGCAAGAGGCTCCTAAAAGGAGACTAGAGGCGCTGGGAACTATCAGGGCGCACGGGACCTTCCACGCAAGCGGAATGTTCCAGGAGCGAGTCTCCTTTCTAGCGTGCGGAACATTCCAGGTGCGCGGAACTATCCAGGCGCTAGGTGCAAGGATCCAGGCGCCAGAATATTCCAAAATCTTCTTTTGAGAGAGAGGTGAGTCGCGAGGCTCCTCTTTGAGTTTTTAACTTGAGCAACTTTCCCCAGGCAAATGTGCAAGATATCGCACAGGCGGCCGTCGCTTTTGTCAGAAGGATTCTGATACTAAGAGAAGCCCTTTTTCATTATTCAGAAGACTCCTGTGTTAGGCAGTTCCTCTCAATGCGGACTCTCTCCTTCATTCATGCTCTTCCCTCGTTATGAGGAGGCAAGAGCTTTGGGAGTTTTTCTTAATAAGAATCTCATCGACGTTTGGGTATGATGGCGTATAGGAAATATCTACTTCCTTCCGGAAACCCTAGAGATGAACAAGAATTCTGTCTTCCGCGATTTATGAGGAAATCACGAAGATTAAAGAGTTCCTGGATCAACTTCCTTCCTTAAGGAGATATATATACTCTTTCTATCGTTCTATTAACGAAAAGAACGAAGATAGTAGAAGGTATTAGAGTTCTGCTGTATGAGAATACGATACAGTCAAATCATACACACATACCATAGTTACTTCTTTGCTGTGCAACTCAATTACCAGTATTCTTCTAGGACTTTCCTAGGAAGGACTACGCTTAAAGGGATTGTTAAGACAACACCTACTTAGCTTCTAGATTTATCGAAGTCTTGTTTCGCTTAAATATGCTTTAATAAGAACTTCCTGAAGTTCGATAATAATTTTATAAGATTCCTTTATTGAATGGAGTAGCTGGCAACTCTGGAAGAGTAAGGCCAGACGGCTAACGGAGACTGCTATCGCTTAGACCAACGCAGTACCATCTAGTTTGCGGTCATGAGCAGGCGGTTACATCTCTCTCTCCTGTGGGATGGAATAACTAACCGTATCTCTCCCCTACAATCGCGGTCTTAGCCTCGGATTGAGGGGATAGTTAAGCTAACATAAATAAAATATTGTCTGCCTTTTGCTAAGAAGCTTTCAATAAGAGAGATATTACAACCTTTCAATGCTGTTTACCGTAGGTAACATTATTAAAGGATTGTATCGCAGCAGAACATTATATTATATAATGCTCTCATGCTTACGAAAGCATGGCTTATTAGAACGTATATAAAAGTTTTTTCCTACTAAGAACGGAATTAACATGTGAAAGGATGTCGGGTACCATTAAGGCACAGATGTTCCGGCACATAACCTAAAAAGAATTAAAAAGAAGCCCAGCCCAACCTGGCGCAAAATTGCGCCAGAAGCACCATCCAAGATATTTTCTCGTTTGAGCGAGTTATTAACCTAAGAGTCCAGTAGCCTCTCGGACAGCAGGCTCAGTAACGGCAAGATTCGTTCCTGTTTTCGTTACCCATTTAATCGGAAAGGGGTCGCTTACAAGGAACGATGAAATGATTTATTTTAATCACTTAGGCCAATTCCACGACTCTCTCATATCGCAAAGAGCATCGAGAATCTCTCTTTTCGCCCCTGTTTGCGTTAACAAAAGAGAACCTATTTGGAAAACAGACAGGGAACGTAAGGATCATTAAGAGGTTAGATGCAAGGTTTTGCATGTCCGTGAGGACCTTCTCGATCGACGATAATAACTGTTAACGTATGTCTAACATTTATTGGAAAGAGTTGTGAGAACCTGCGGAAAGTCTTCTTCATAGATCTCTTCGCAAGGTAGAAGACGAACAGGCTTCCTATAGACTGCTTCCTTTTCCTCGAACCAAGAGAGGTAGCAATATACGTCATCTTTATTTTTAGAAAGGGGAATAATCTTTAGTCTTTTTTCCCCTAAATCTAAATTCTTTACAGAATTTAAGATATAGGGCGTCAAAGAAAGAGAGGATAATACTTTTTGCCTCATTTTGGCCTTAGAGAGGTCGGATTCACAGAGGTCACGTTCTTCTCACAGCATGTTTCGGAAGGCTTTTCCAAGAGAGTCTGGATATTCTATCAGAATCTATTATACATAGACCTGAAGAACCTCTCCACTCTGAGTCGGTCTGCGTGCAGACTGACCAGAAGTAGAATGAAGGAGAGGATTTTTCAAGGTAAACGACAAGAGTCATGCTAAAGACATAGAATTGCTGCAGATCGTGTTAGATGGAATGGGAAAAAACTGGTCCTCTTCGATACCTCTGTGAACCACATAGCGGTTTTTCTTCCCTTTCAGGGGGAAGAATCACCTTTGTATATATATGCTATCAATGAAAGGGAGAATTAGAGATAGCAGAAAAAATTAAGATCTTGGGATCTTATACGATACTTCTTTACGACAAGAGTAGGATATCATGTACTTAGAATGGGATCCTTTGTCGGGCCTCAGATTCCGTGTTCCGACAAGATGGAACTGCTCCTCATCAGACTTCTTGGAGAAATTTTTATGAGGGAATTCTTTGTTTCTCTTGGTCCTAAACGACCAAGAAGATAAGTGAATTTTTTGAGCATTGGAATCTCGCATCAGATTCTATGGAGACTAGGCAATGGGTTCTTGCCAGCATAGTATGTCTGGCAAAAGAACTAAAACCCCCTATTCCTGACTCAATGTTTTCAGACAGAGGTTTCGTTGTCCAGGCAGGGTACTTACGTTTTCAGCTACAGTAGAATGGTTCAAACGTTTGCCTACAGAGTCTTTGGAATGCGATGACGGCTCGAAATGCTTCCCACAAGGTGTCCAGAGGGAGACAATAAAGAGCTAGAAACCAGGAGTCCTCCCAATTTCAGCTCGGAGTCTCCTTCGACTTCCAGGCTTCTTCCCTTCCTTCGGGCAAGGATAGGGAAGATTCTGCAACGAGAAACCCCTTCAACAGGTAAGAAGAGATCTCGTGAGCAACGGAAGTACTCAAGAAGGATCCTCCTCGGAGGAAGACTCTTATCTCTCGTACTGTTAGATATCCTATCGTCTACTGGATGTAGCTGACTACAATCACCTCCCCGTGCCGGAGAGGCCAAAGCTCAAAGTGGAAGAATTTCTTCCACCCTTCTCCAGTCTCCTGATTAACTATTGTCGATGTTCGGGACTTTCGGACAATGTAGCGCCAACCAGGCGCCATATGCCAAAACAGGCGTAAAAAACGCCAGAGGCAGACAGCCCCAAGAACACTGTCATTGTCTGATGAGGAGAAAGAGCGGGCCTACAACCTGGCACAGATGCGCTAGAGAAGCGAAACAAATTGGGACAGATAAAAAGAGTGTCTGATGTGGACATCGCCAGACCATCCTCGAGACTTTACCAAGCTCGAAGCTCTGGCAAGTGGGGAGGAGCCAGCCAGGCGCGAGGCACCAGGCAGGCGCGAGGTACCAGCCAGGTGCGAGGCGCCAGGCAGGCGCAAGCCTGGCTCTAGGCTTCATCCAGAAGAGATCCTTTTCAGAGAAAGCCCTGGTCTTCTTCTTTGAAACAAATGTGATCGCTAAGCACTTCTTGAGTAACTTTATGATTCCTTCAAACAGCTGAGAATTAAAAGCGCTTGAAGTACGAGCTTTTATGAATTCTTGTTCTTTCCAGAACAATATGTCGTGAAGGACATATTAGCTGTAACTTACGGAAGATGCAACTCGGGAGTTGACTTCCCTTTGCACGAAGGAGGTCAAGTTGACCTACGAGAGATCCTTCTCTCTTGGTTATACGTGTCTACGGATACGTTGCTGGGATAGGGAGCCGACACTGATCCTTAACTAAGTGAGTTAATTTTTATTTTAACATAGTGTTTTGTTCTTTGGGTTGTTTGAAAGGAGTTTGGGGATAACTTTTTTCAAATTAAGCACAAACCCTCGTGTTAGGATCAGGTGATCGGGATCGGTGTTGTGCTCCTTAATTATGCCACTAGGCATAGGTGTATTGTCATGTAAGTGGATAAGACCCCATTGACAAATGACCTTTAGATTCTGTCGAGTAAGTGGAATAAGACCCCATTGACAGATCTACAGAACTCTTAGCATAGGTCAATCGCTCGCTGAGGTTCTTAAGATGAAGCAGACTCCTAGCAATAGCTAGGAAGTCAACCCTTTGTCTAAACACATAGGAACCAAGGTTTTATTTATTTATTACCTACAATATATGTTGTTTACCTGTCTAATCAGTGAATAGCTGTCTCTTACCCTCCACCAAAGGGTGCCAATCAGCTAAGTATATATCTGTCAGGGAAGTTGAATGTATGAAAATGATATTGTTATGATACAATAAAGTTTCATTCATACTTACCTGGCAGATATATACGATAAATGGCCCACCCAGCCTCCCCGCAGGAGACAGGTGGAAGAGAAAAATCTGGTTCTAGAAGGTAATGGTTCCTATTCCTGCCACCCAGCGGCAGGACGGTAGATCACCTGACCTACCTACCTGTAGCGTGTGCCGCGAAATTCGAATTTCTGTCGGGGACGATGGAGTCTTAGCTAAGTATATATCTGCCAGGTAAGTATGTATGAAACTTTATTGTATCATAACAATATCATATTTCTCAGCCCTTTCGAGGAACTACCCCTGGCAGACGTAGTTTCAGATCCTCAGGAAAGAGGTCTCAAAGAAGAGGATCAAGACAAGGACGAAGCAGGGTTTGACGAAGTTTGTCCTCAGACAGCAGTAGGAGCCAGACTCTCCAACTTCTGGCAAGTTTGGGAAAAAAGAGGAGTGGACCTTTGGTCCATTCAGATGCTCAAGGAGGGGTACAAAATCCCATTCCTAGAAAAACCTCCTTTAACAACGTCCCCGATAGATCTATCGGCCAGGTACTGAGAGCATTAAAAAATTCAGGCGATTCAATAACAAATGTCGCTATTGTTAGAAAAGGAGGCAATAGAGAAGGTGCAGGATGTAGAATCACCAGGCTTCTACAATCGTTTATTCCCGGTGCCCAAGAACTCAGGGGGGATGGAGACCAGTGCTGGACGTAAGTGCACTCAACGTCTTCGTACAGAAGACAAAATTTACGATGGAAACTACAAAATCAATCCCGGCAGCAGTCAGAAAGGAGGACTGGATGGTCTCACTAGATCTACAAGATGCGTATTTCCACATTCCCATCCACCCGAGCTCCAAAAAATACCTGAGGTTCGTATACAAAGAGGAAGTACTATTCCAGTTTCGAGCTCTTTGTTTCGGACTAAGCACTGCGCCTCAAATTTCCACAAAATAGATGTCGAATGTCGCAGGAATGCTGCATGCTAGACTGGTCAGAATCTCTCTGTATCTGGATGACTGGCTCCTCAGAGCTCCTTCCTACAGTCGCTGCCTGGAGGATCTTCAGAAGAAAATAACGCTGTCAGAGGAATTAGGACTTCTAATAAACAAAGAAAAATCTCAACTGATCCCTTCTCAAGAAATCCTTTATTTGTGCATGAGGATTCAGAGTCTGGATTTTTGGGCTTTTCCGTCTGCCTCAAGGATAGATCAAGCCCTGCGAAAGATTCAGGTCTTCCTAAGCAAACAGAAGTGCTCTGCGAGGGAATGGATGAGTCTTCTGGGCACCCTTTCCTCTTTGGAGCAATTTGTTTCCTTGGGAAGACTAAATCTTTGCCCCCTGCAATTTCACCTAAATCGGCATTGGAAAAAAGGAAAAGATCTGAAGACAATGTCGATTCCTATTTCGGAAACAATGAAGCAATGTGGAACGACCCCGTCAAACTTCAGGAGGGTTTGTCCCTAGAACAAAAGAACCCAGACCTAGTGTTGTTTTCCGACGCCTCGAACTCGGGGTGGGGAGCAACTCTGGGGAAGTTGGAGTTTTCGGGGTCCTGGACAAAAGAACAAATGAAGCTCCATATAAACCAGAAGGAGATGTTGGCAGTCTTTTTAGCCCTCAAGGAGTGCGGAGAAGTGGTTCAGAACATAGTAGTGCAGGTCAACTCTGACAACACCACGGCGTTGGCCTACGTCGTCAAACAAGGCGGAACCCACTCGAGGTCTCTTTACAAGACGTCGAGAGAACTCCTTCAGTGGGCAAAGTTGAACAACGTGAGCCTAGTCACTCGGTTCATCCAAGGGGAGAAGAATGTGTTGGCAGACAGCCTAAGCAGGAAGGGTCAAGTATTGTCCACGGAATGGACTCTGCAAGAACCTGTGGCGCACGTGGGGGCGACCTTGCATAGATCTGTTTGCCACAGCGAAGACGAAAAGGCTGGAGACGTACTGCTCCCCCGTACCAGATCCAGAGTCTCTTCATATAGACGCTTTTCTCCTAGATTGGTCGCACCTCGACGTGTACGCTTTTCCACCTTTCAGAATAGTAAACAAGGTTATTCAGAAGTTCATGTCACACGAGGGCACCAGGATGACTCTCGTAGCCCCCTTTTGGCCAACAAGGGAATGGTTCACAGAGGTACTGGAATGGATGGTGGACACACCGAGAAGCCTTCCTTTGAGAGTAGATCTTCTCAAACAACCCCACTTGGAAAGGTATCACGAAAACCTCCAAGCTCTACATCTAACTGCCTTCAGACTATCGAAAAACTCATGAGAGCTAGAGGCTTTTCGAAGGAGGCAGCTAGTGCGATCGCAAGAGCAAGGAGAGCTTCTACTATCAAGGTCTATCAATCCAAGTGGGAGGTTTTTAGAGGATGGTGCAGAGACAACTCTGTTTCCTCTTCCAGTACCTCTGTGACTCAAATCGCTGACTTCCTTCTGTATCTTAGGAGAAGGCGGAAGTTTTCAACTTCAACTATTAAAGGATACAGAAGTATGTTAGGTGCTGTTTTCTGACATAGAAAACTGAACTTGTCTGAAAATAAAGATCTCCAGGACCTTCTCCAATCCTTCGATACCAAGAAAGAAGTACAACAGGAAGCTCCTGCATGGAACTTGGATGTAGTCCTGAAGTTCTTAATGAGTGAAAGGTTCGAGCCTTTACGTTCGGCCTCGTTTAAGGATCTAACTATGAAGACACTTTTTGGTCAGTTTGGTGACAGCCAAAAGGGTTAGTGAGATCCATGCTTTCAGCAAAGTGATAGGATTTAAACATGACAAAGCTGTATGCTCCCTACAGTTAGGTTTTCTAGCTAAAAACGAACATCCTTCACAACCCTGGCCCAAATCTTTCGAGATCCTGAGTCTTTCGGATTTAGTTGGCCAAGAGTTAGAGAGGGTTCTGTGTCCAGTGAGAGCTCTAAAATTTTACCTGGAAAACGAAGGATTTACGTGGTAATTCTGAAGCTCTTTGGTGTTCTGTCAAAAAGCCTGCTTTACAAATGTTGAAGAATGCGCTTTCCTTTTTCATTAGAAACCTTATAAGGGAAGCTCATTCAGAATGTAGTGAGGCGGATCTCAAACTTCTGAAGGTGAAAGCACATGAAGTTAGAGCAGTGGCAACATCTGTAGCTTTCAGACAGAGCAGGTTGTTACAGAATATAATGGACTCTACTTTCTGGAGAAGTAAGTCAGTATTTGCCTCACACTATTTGAAACGTACAGACTCTTTACGAAGACTGCTACACCTTGGGACCATTCGTAGCAGCGAATGCAGTAGTGGGAGAAGGATCTACCCCTACAATCCCATAACCTAATACCTTTTTCCTTCCTTGGAACTGTTGAATTTTTATGGTTGTTTGTGGAGACTGGACGCAGTCTTCCACAATCATTGATTTTCAGTCAGGTGGTCAGTTTGTTCCTTGGTAGTGCCCGGAACAAAGGTATTGGATGAGGTCCTGTCACATAGAGGTTATGCTCCGGTTGACAGCTCCTTAGAGGTCTTCAGCCCCCTGGGTGGATCGCTGGATCTCTTAAGGAGAGCGGACATAATGAGGCAGATCATTAAAGTCGGCTTCCTTAAACAGGTACGAACCCGTAAGTTTGTTTATTAACTCTTATGTCAATCCAACGATACTTACCTGGTAGTTATATATAATTTAATTCCCACCCTCCTCCCCTCTAGAGACTAGGGGCATGGAAGATCTGAGGAATAGTTGGAATGGTTCCAGGTACCTGGTTAGAGGGCGCACAGCGATTGCCGCGAGTTTTGAAATTCTGCCGTGACGTCACAGGGACTTAAGCTATATATATAACTACCAGGTAAGTATGTTCAAAAATTTATTTTATTTTTAAAATATCATTTCAGGCTTAATTTGCTGTTCCATGCCTTGCCGGAAAATCTTGGTGTTCGTTACCATGTCTATTATACCATGGTACAAGTGTCGGGCCAGATTAACCAGGTTCAAGCAGTTTACCAGTCTGTGGAAAAGATGCGAACCACCTTGAATACAGCGCAGCCTCCCCCTTCCACTGAGCAGATGCAACAGTTACTTCGTTTATTGCATCAGACACTTCTGGCAAACAAACTCAGGTAAGTGCCAAAACTAAAACCAAAGAAATTTGTTTCTTGCAAAGAAAATGAAAGGTAATTGCAAGAATGAGGACCACGAAATGCTGAAATTCATGACACGAGTGCATGGGGAAAATCTCGATTGTACAAATGAAGAAACTGCTGAGAGCGGCTGGGAAACAGACCGAGATGTCAAAGATAGAAATGGTTTTGGCATGTGATGAGAGTGGTGAGGAGTGCCCCCAAAAAGTAGATTTAGATGTAACAAGAAGGGGACTTTGAAAATTTAGGAAAAACTTGAAGATTTAGATCAGACACTAAGGAAAGAAGACAAAGTAAACAATGCAATTATAGAAATGGTTATGTGATTGTTCTAGGAAAGGTGTTATGGATGAACTCTGATCTCTGCTCTTAGTGTCAGTTCTTAGTGTAACGGATTGTGTCACAAGGTATTGGGGGACATAACTTGGTGTAAGAAGTTTTTGATGCCTTCAGTGTATTACATAAAAAAAATGGGGAAGAGTGGGGAGTTTAGAATCCTGTTGTTGTAGTTGGATAAGCCTTAGAAGTAGAAAAATCTGTTACTTTGGGGGGAAAAACAGGTCTGTGAAGCAAGAGTTGAAAGAGAATAGGATAGTAGGTGCAACATGGATGAAATGATGAAAAATTGCTAGACTAAAAAAAGGGATCCATTGGTAGTGACAGCAAATTCTTACAATAGGTACATGGGCCTAGGCTTCCATATGCAGCAGAAACGTGGGCACTGACAAGGAAAATGGAGGAGATTTTGTAAATAGGTTACTGCAGAATGTTGAGATTCGTGGGTACATTACAGTAGACGATTGCATTACAAGTGAAGGATGTGTTGTCCAGAGGCTGGAAAAATAATTAAAATTCTCAAATATTGATAACGACCAAGATTGATAATATTTAGATGTGTTATGAGAAGGCTGAGGAATAGTTTGTTACAAAAGCAGTAAATAAGAAAGTAGCAAGATGAAAATGCAGCAACTGTCAAGTCATAGACACCCAAGGATTGATTCTTGGCTGGAAAATTTGGGACAAAGGAATATTGAAAAATTTTAATAGCCCTAGATAAAACATGGTACTCACTGACTTCCCTCTGAGAGACGAAAGCTATAAAAAAAACAGGTGCTCATAAGGAGGTATGGTCAAGCTCCACAACACCAATGCCAGATTCTAGGTAGGTAGACAAACTGTTAGCTAGGGAATAGAGTCATCAGATGGGTCAGTGCTATGTTCACTCTGCATCCACTACAGTATTGAAATTAGTTGATGCACAGAAGAGCAGGTTGAGCATCTGTAAAGGGGGACATTGAGAAATGGTATAATACCAGCACTACTTGCACTAGTAGAAGTTGAAATTGCAGAAGATGGCATGTTAGACAGCAGAGGAACCTCCACCATTCAGAATCAATGAGAGGCACAGGTACAATAACAGTGGGAGACACCTAGGTAGAAAAGGTCTAGCATGTTTCAAGGTATCCACCAAAGAGTGGCCAATGTTAATTATTAATAGCACCATGCAATATCAAAAAGAAAATTTTTTTCAAGAATTCCAAAAAGTGTCATCTGGTGACCTTTCAGACAAGGTAGCAGCAGAAGGCATGGGCACAGGAAGAGGGAGCAGGTGATTTGATGATGATAAGGTAGCAAGGGAAGTGGTAACTAAGGATCAGATCAGATGAGGCAGATAGTAATGTCCTTCCTGGGAGTGGCAGGATGAGCAGAATGAGTATCACTCTGGGGAACCTTATGTAAAGGAGTCTTCTGATGCAGAAGAGGAAGCAGTATGAATTGAGGACTTTCCAGATCTCATGCATTTCTTCTCCATTGCATAACCTAGCAAATGCATTGGAAAGCAATGCAGGAGTGATATTCATGCCATAAAATTGCCCAAAAAGAATGAGGAGTAAGTAATGCATTATTTTTGGCTCTATCCATGCTTTGACCTAAACTCCATATTCCATTCTATTCCATTGGGGCTTCTCAAGTCTTGTATGGTGAAAGTTGATGGGACGGGATTTTGTTGCACAGTAGTTAGGCAATATATGATTAATGGGGCTGTGAACAACTTGCTGTAAAAATGTTAATGCTGGTAATTACCCAACAACTAGGAAACTTTGATCTCTTGATTTCTGTCACAATTCATACAGGATGAATTTTATGTTTGTCTGTTAGCACTTGGTTTTGTCTTAAGAAATGGCCCTGTTGACTCTATACTTAGTTCAGAAGTTTTTGGCAAAATCAGGTCCAGTGGTTTTTAAACAGTATTGCTATTTTAATGTTAATTTTTCTCATAAAATGTTAGGCAGAATTTTACTGTATGATTTACCATTTGTCTTCTTTATGTCATTTCTAAGTTTTTGTCATTTGCCAACATTTAATGATTATTTCAGTGAAGAGGCAAGCAAAGTGATGATTGAGTTGCTTGGGACATATACCACAGAGAATGCATCTCAGGCGAGAGAAGATGCCCACAGATGTATTATAGCATCATTGGCAGATCCTTCTACTTACATTATGGACCATCTCCTTACTCTAAAGGTATGTTTTAGATGTCAGCATGTAATTTTTTCTGTAGAATATCACATATCTGAAATAGTTAACTCAGAGTTGTAGCATGCCTGATGTAGTTAATGCATTACTTTTTATACATAATTTTTAAACCTCTCATGGAATAATATGATGACGTCTCGCTGCAGAACTGGTCTCTATACAAGGGATCTAGTAGTACCTTTGGCTGTTATAGTGTATGATTGCACATTGAGCACCCATAATCAGGGGAGAAAAGTGTCTTTTTCTTTTTTTTTTAGCTGTGCTTCCACAAGTTGGTGTTTAAAAATTTTGCATTACCTAATGATACCCTGGACAACAAGGATCATGGTCCAGGGATGTTGGTGGTCTCTATCCACATAGACAAGCCTTGAGGGCTGACAGTTTGATTTGTGTGTAATCAAATGATTTGTTCTTATGGTTAGCACTGTATGGGGATAGAGCTGTCAGTGCACCTGTGCGCTACACTAAGGTATTACTTAGGTTATTTGCAGCATGCCTTCAGCCCCTAGCTGCAATCCCTTTTATTTCTTTTACTATACGTACCTCCTTTCTTTTCATATTCTCTTTTTCTTCCATCTTACTTTCCTGTTACACCATTCAGAACTTTTACTATCGGTTTGTTTCATCGCTGAACGACCTCATAGGTCCCAGTGTTTGGCCTTTGGCCTAAATTATACATGCAGTTCTGTTCAACAAAGAATTTAAATGTACTTGAAAATGTAAACTGTGTTAGAGACCAGTTCTGATAGGCATCGTTATTTTGAATGTAATCGTGAGGTAGAGGCATTTGAATTTTTTTTTTATTAATAAAAAGTGTTTGAGGGCACAACATCACATTGGAAAGTGAGGGTGTAGTGGGTGTCTTGCAGAACTTAGTATACACAGTGGGGGATGTTTTTATTCTTGAGGGATACAGTTTGGTATGGCTGGGATTTCATGTTGATAAATATCTGAAATTTTATGATAAATTGATGTGATATGAAAAATTGTGGTCATATGTGATATGAAAAATTTTTGTCATTTGTGAAGTTTTATGATAGTCTTTATTTTATACAATATTGTCTTACAGCCTGTCAAGTTCTTGGAAGGTGAACTGATCCACGATTTGTTGACCATCTTTGTATCTGAGAAACTTCCTGGTTACATTCATTTTTACACTAACCACAAGGAATTTATATCATCCATAGGTAAGTATACATTTTTTAAAGATTGACTTCGGCAGCCTTTTCCATATAATCTGGTCTCTGTAACAGCAAAAGCAAATAATAATTGTTGTTCAAAAACTTATGCTAGGTCATTTAATTTATATGGCCAGCTGTATGAGAGTTAAAGTAGTACAGTATTTATACTTAGTAGTTTGGCTAAACTAATTGATTTTATCTGCTTAATGTCATGTTATGGCATTTTAATTTTTAAACAGTGATTGAGGCTCAAAAATTAGTTACAGAAAGACCATTACAGTCTCTACATCTTCTATGTATTGAAAAGGTGCATGTGATGAGGGCCAGGCCTAGTAGCAATTTCTTGATGTTTCCAGAGCAAAATGTTCTAAAAGATTTTGTGATACACTAATGTGGACCCAAATTGGAGGTGGGTTGGGGCAGTTACTGCTCAGTGCATGTTGCATAACAGTCTGTAAATGTTACTAAAGGTTTTTGGTTATGTCCTTTTAAAAATTGTGGAGCAATGCAGCCCTCTGAAGTTGGAGCAGCGTGATTGGGCTAATGCTTCACAGTATTACCTGGAGAAAGGTTGCAAGAATACTAAGCTCCACTATAGGGTTTAGTATCAGTGGGGAAGAGGTTTCATTAATGAATTTATAGGTTACTTTTTCATTAATACTTATTGTAATTTATTTAAATAAGCCAGTCTAATCAACTTGATAAATAAATTGCTGTATGTTAAATAAAATTACTGTATATGCTTACAGTTTGTGGAAGTGGTTGGGAGAAATTCCCTATAACTACAAAACTTCAATCAATTTCCATATGCTGTACATTTGGCATAGAAAAAATGTAGCAGATTTTTAAGTTTTTATTTCCACTGTTCATTATAATTTGGCCCTCTTAAATAGATGTAAGTAAAAAGCAAACAAGTATAATGCTAAAGAAACTCTGCAGCAGCTGACAACTAAGCTCATTTTATATTGGGTAGGTATCTCCATTTATATTTCCATAATTTTGAGGTAAGGAACAAAAAGGACTGGTCTTGTGTCTAGCATTAATTTGGGTGGGGTTGGTATCAGCACACTGTAGGCATAACAATATTTTCTGAGGTATTTTTTTAATCCCTTCTTGGCACAGCTTCTTATCCTCTACGTATTTCATATTAATTCCATTAAATCTTTATCTCCTTGACTTTTTTACAACATTTTCATACTTAAGTATTCACATTGAAAGGTATATGCTGTTTTGATGTACTCTACTAGGAACCAAATCTTCTCAATTGCAGAATCCAGTTATCACAAAAGGAGATTACTTTTGGCGACTGCTATATTAATATACTCCGTGGTTAATTTTATGCGAGATAAATCTTTCTGACTGGCCAGAATATGAATTGTCAAAATCTCAACTTAAATTTCTTGAATTGCATTGGGCGTGTCTTGTTCATTTTTAGTAGCAACCAGCCTGAGAAGAGCCTTTATTAGGCTCAGAGGTCTGGGTAAACTAATCCTTTATAATAGTAGTCCGATCAGTGATAGTTTATGACAGTGATGTCATGGAAATCTGTAGATAGATCACGAAGTCAATTTGGTAATTATGAGTTATGCAATAGGATTTGTAGATATAGATTTGATAACTATATCTATATTTAATTTAATACTTCCAAATATGATGGTATTCCTAAATACGTATCATGAAGTGAATATGAAGTTATGGTGCTCTACTTACTCATTATTTCATTAACATCCTTTACACTTTTTTTTGCAGGGCTTGATCATGATGCTAATGTAAGAAAAATGAGGCTGCTGACTTTCATACAGATGGCAGAAACACAGTCAGAAATGACATTTGAACACATCATGCAAGAGTTACAGCTTCCATCAGAAGAGGTTGAAGGATTTGTCATTGAAGGTATTTACTTTTGAATCTCAGGTACTACTAATGACTTAAAAGTGGCCTATTTCATAGAAATACCGTGTTAAAAGATTACTTGATGGGGTTCATGTATTTCATATCTAAAACTTCTTTGCAGCTCTGAAAACTAAGCTTATCAGTGCTCGAATGGACCAAAGCCAACGGAAAGTGTATGTTTCTTCAAGAGTCCACCGCACTTTCGGCCGTAATCAGTGGCAAGCTCTTCATGATACATTAACTCAGTGGCGGACAAACCTTAATCTGGTAAAGGATTCAATGCAGGCCATTGTCAATGCACCCATGGCAGGTGCTAAATGATTGTAGGTTCATCACTGGCACCATGGGTCTAAATACAAGGGGGATAGTATGGATCCACTTGTTTGGTATGGTTCTTCATAAATGTGTAAACACTCATGTTATGTAGAATATGGAGGTAAGGTCTTGAGTATCCCCAACATTTAAAATCTGTTTTACATGGAATACAGATCTTGAGGTAATAAGCCTTTTAATTCCTTTCATTTTTATTTTTAATACCAAGTAGTGTACTTTTACCAGCATTGTGGATATTGCTAGAAGCTTTAATACCGTTTTTGCGTTTTCACCGCTACACTGTCAGTTTTATTTGTTTTACACTCTGCTCATATTTGTTCATGTTAAATCGTGTTTTGTCGAGTGAAAGATAACTTTTTATTTGTGGAAATCTGGAGCCAACTCATTCATCCCATAGAATGCTACTGCAATTGTTTGCAGTTTTTCCCTATTTCTAATTTTCCGCTTTGTGTTTTTGCAATCTGGTAGTATTGATTTGGTTTTAGCTCATCAGTTTTCTTTACTGTTGGCTTGGAGGAATTCTGTTCTTTTCATGATTTATTCTCATGATAAAGTTTCTACTGCTCTGGCAAGAGCAATGCCAATGCTAAATTAGCAGGTGGAACATCAGACTTGTTATAGGATCGTTTCCATGGGCAGTCTCCATCTTGCACGTACACCTGTTTTCACCAGCTTACCAGCATTATCCTGAAGCCGTAAAACATGAGTATACAGTGTTATTGTACATTCAACCTGATGAAATAGACCAAAAGACCAGGAAAACCACCAAAGGCAGTAAAAGCAGTAGGAATACTTCAAAGGCTGATATAAAGAGCATTTGTCCAGTATAAGCTTAGAACTTGACAAATGGATAGTTGTTCTTTTTCTAGCTTATGTACACAGAATTGACTATTGGTTCATAATGAGAACAGCAAAGGCCTTTAAATAATTTATTTATAAAATTACATTACAAAATCTAACAGTGTTTTAACCATTAAGGCACAAGAACAAGTTTCTTCACAACAATAATCTTCATTAACTGTACTCAAAAGTTATTCAGCTGTGACTTATTTGTATTTAAAACATGGAACCAAAATGGAAATACTGGATAAACAGAAATTACAGCATAACTAGTTTTAAGTACAGCATAATTTACATAGCAAATAAGAAGGCTTTTCAAAATTAAACATGATAATCTGTTCTGTAATGATGATTCACTCTTGAGATAACCATTACTAAAAGCAAAAATGAATCATTAGGTTATCAGTAACAGCAAATATCAGATTATTCAGAAGTTGAAAACAACTGATATTTGTAAGTCACTATTGTATCCAGTACTGCTAGGGAAAATTGTGCAAAAAAAATGTTGACCCTGAATTAGGTGAACTTGCCGTGATCTCATTAACGTTGTCTTTCCCATAGATCTGTATGGGCAATTCACATTTTTTAAGACACATACTTTTAGAATTTCTTTCTGCTTGGAAATACAACACTAAAGATTTCATTTTTGAGAGGTGGTAAACTATGTAAAGATGAAATTTAATTTGTGTCTTGTCAGTGGCTTCAAGGTCCATAACTAATCTTGAAAAAAGGAAAAGGGGATAGTATTCAAGTTCATTTATCTTTGTACTGAAAACAAATGTACAGAAGTGCAGTGGTAACACCTCATAGTTTTATAAATTATTGATAGTTGTTTCAAACATTCATTCACCAGGTTATTTGTAATGTATTAAGAGTTAAACTTGGGTAATGTAGTACTTTAAAGTATTTTGGACTTAGCTCTGGGATAAAACTCAACATGACAGATGTTTATTACTGCACACTGTGAATAGGATCACTTAGTCTTGTGTAGCCTTAGGTGAATTTCTTGTTCCGTATATGTTGAATTAACTAGGCTTTCAAATATCCCTCATGTGTGTTGTACTTTCTAATGTAAATTGCCAAGTAGCTTGTTAAAAGAATAAGTTGTCGCTGCACGTGAAGGTTCTAGTTTCAACTGTTGTATTGCTACTCACTCTACAGTGAGTTTCTGGTAGGTGTGTTTCAATTTTAACTGAAGGTATATCGTTTCTTGAGTCTTTAGTACTCAACTGAAATAGAATTTAGTCATTTAATACAGAGAAAGGTTATTCCTTTGAGAAATTTGAATATTTAAAGTATTCTCGTGATTTGCTGTAACATGTTGCACATGGTTTTTGCTTGATAACTCCATTTACAAAGTATTTATTTTTTCATGAAGAAAATAAGTCTCTCCTATGATTTGTAGACCTGACTTTAGCTTGAAAATATAGGTATTTTACTGTATTCACAACTGGATTATGGGGACAACCTTTAAATTTAGAAGTGCACTTTTATTGCAGTTGTTTTCAATGGTTTCTGAAATTTGTACATGGCTAAAAATGGGTTTCAACCATTCAGTATAGCTGGTTGTAGGTACTGAATACAAAATGGACAAAACTATACTTGTACAATACAAAATTATGCATCATGCTTATCAAAAAATACTATCAACAAGGAAGACTTGCAACCTTCATAAAACAAAATAGGATTGCAATTTTGGTTTTGGAATACTTATAACATTTTTTATGCCAAAAAAAAAAATGTTTTAAGAAATTTCAGTAATTTAAAAGATAACTGTAAGGGCCTGGTTAATGGCAATAAAGCAACTTTATTCATGGCCTGGCATGCTTAGATGTATTCCGCTGACAGAAACAATACTTGGTAATATTACAAAAAATTCTATTAGCACAGTGACTAGAATAAACAATTACATGTATTGTAGGAGGGAAAAAAAAAAAAATAGTCCTTGCAGAAATACTCGCCTATCACAATACACATTAGAAGAATTTTAAGAGCAAAAATGTACCAGTATATACATACTGAACAAAAATACACCAGTACATACATACTGTATTTTGTCTAACATAAAATAACCAGCCCGAGAAGAAGAGTCTATTAAGCTCAAGAGGTCTGGATGAACTTATCCTTATTATTAATAATAAAAACACCACCATAACAAATAAACAAGTGAGCGCAGCTCAACGGCAGAATAATTAAATAACTTCACTGAATTTTGAACACATTTACTTAATCATCAGTTGCATCTGGGTCTTTAATGAGTTTCCACTGTTTTGCACAAAGCTTGAGAGTGTCATGGGCATACTCACGGGCTTTAGGGTGGACAGCTTCAGGGTTATCAATCTTTGCAATGGCTTCCAGTGCATCCTGTTTATGAGGAAGAAACAAGTATATAAATATTAATTTTTATGAGGTGGATGCCAATTTTACAAAGTCTGGTTAAAATATTATTAATTTGGGATAGAATTTGAGTCAAGTGAGACTAAATCCAGTACATAAGGGACAGATTCAGATGGAAACTGCACAAGACAGAAGACATTAAGGTAAAAGTCATTATAGTTATTATGTAAACAACCTTCATTACAATATTGCTATTTTTCTCCAACTATCAGCTTATGGTAAACATTTTCATTGTTCATACGCAAACAAACCTTCAGTCTTAGCAATACGATAATTTCTAGCATTGTCATTTTTGCATTGGAGGTAAAGTGTTATTCAGAATGCATTTACATTGCAAAAATGTCACTTGACTTTGTCAATCTCTAGAAAATAACTTCATCCTAATTTACTTACCTTGCAATGAGTGTCAATAACTTTCTCTGCACTATATTTGTCATGGGCTACAATAAGGTACACAATAATTGTACCACGGTACATTATATCCTTGTCAGAATGTGAAAGCAGGAACTTGAGTATATTTTCCCAGTCTAATGCCTAAAAAAAAAAAATTATATTTATAATAGCTTGTAATTATAAGAAAAAAAATTGGTATTAGAACATATGAAATGCAAGTTTCAGCTTCAAGATATTGCATTAGTGCACATATAAAGGAAATTCATTCTATCAAGAAAAACTTACATCAAAGATTCTTGTAACACATGCTGGTGATTCTGGCATTACCATGCACAGTGCACCTGCAGATGCCTTGATAATTTCCTCGTCTTCATCTGAGCAACTCAGGAACAAATACTTGAATTTGTCATTCTTCCCCTCCAATATTTTTATAACTTCTGGTGACATGCACATGTTGGCCATACACTGAAAGACAGTACTGTATGTAAATAATAGTCATACAAACAAGCAATCGATCTATAATAATATTAATAACTGTGCCCCCCAAAAAATTATTTTCTCATATATTTAAATTATACAACACCTGTTTTTAAGGTGATCATACATTTGAATATCTGAGTAACAATATAGTCATTATACAGTATATTTTCAGATCATGTATACAGTATATTTTCAGATCATGATTTCCTGAGTTAACTAACCTGGAATGCTGATCTCCTTATCATATCGTGATGTTCAAACATATAGTGTTCAATACTATGCAAACCCCTTTCTTTGATGATACGTTTCCTGGCAGACTCTGAGATCCCCGCAATATTTGTGAGACCCATTAAAGCTTCAAAGTTCTCTATAGCAGAACAATCTGGATCCAGCAGCCTCATTAATGGTTTCACAACCTCATACACCTAGAATGATGGGAAGCATGAACATCATAACTTTCCAATCTATTTGGCACATGACCAAAGCATATGCATGAACACTCTAAGACCTGCTAAAGGACTAACATTAATTTTTTTCAGCCTTAATGTTACAAATCCTATTCTTTAGGGTTCAAAATAGTTACAAATTCTACTTGATTGTCTGATTAATTTATGTAAATTAGATCTACAACAAATTCACTCAGACTAGAAATTAAATTTTGACTGAAAGCTAAAGCTTTGACAAAATTACTCCAAGAAACACTCTCAATATACTTACAGTATGCTTTATAAATACATTCGCAACTTACTTGCATAAAATCAAATAATAATCAACTACATTGCTGTATATGCCTTTCAAGAAAACTGGCTTCTACAAGGTGGTAAATCCCAAACCATTCTGCAATGACTGATGGGTGTTATTAACTATATGACATGTGCTTTGGATGTCCTATCCTTGGGTACTTGAGAAACTTTTCATGTCCTCCTGCCTGAGTGGGGAGATTAATTACTCCCTACAGGGTTCTCAAAGAGGATCAGATTCTTTTTTAAGATAATGGAAGAAGCTCATTTTCTTTAATATAATTTTTTAAGGTGTGAAAATATTTATAAAACAGTATGAAAAAAAAAACAGGACTAAGATTAAAAAAAATTAGAACTCTATGAAAGTGTGACGAAATGATACTCACCCTCTGGCCTGGGAAAGCAACTTCGGGATTTATGGTAATGGCAATGCGAGCCAAAGCCTGAGCAGCAACTTTCTTTCCTTTTTCTGTGCCATCTGTTGCCAAGGATAAAAGGGCCTTTGCACCACCCTGCTGCACAATGTGTCCACGATTTTCTTGCATTAGGCACATGGCATTGAATAACCTAAAATAAAGTAATGAACCTCGCTATAATACTCAAACTTTTTCAGCATACTTGACAAATATATTAAGAATCAACTGCTTTTCCAACGTAAATGACAAAGATGATGTCAGCACTGTACACTAATTTATTCATTTTTTAAGTGAAGATAACTTCATTTATGAGACAGAAAACTTTTAATACCCTGAAGTTTTCCATATCACATGAAACTTGCCTGCCAATAAGTTCCCTGGAGTTTTTACTGTCAGTTTTACTTAAAGCTGTCAGAGCACTACCAGCACCTTCTTCAACCAGAATATTTATACGTTTATCGATAAAGTCTTGATCATCTAAGTCACTCTTCTCAGGGACATGCTGTTTAGCAAATTTGGCAAGTTCCACCATCTCGGGGATAGCTTCTTGTTCATCATAAGCATTGCAAAGATTCACAAACGTTGATACGACACCATATAAACAATTCATATCACCAGACTGATGGGAAAATTAAAAATAATTACATGTTTGGAAAAAAGTAAAAGTAAAATTGTTGGGTGCTACCTTGGCCTGTTATCTATGAGTCACCTAGTCCGAGGTACTATGGCAGAAGCCTCCTTGGGATGCAGTGTTTAGTACTAGCCCCTTGGGGATCAAAGTACAGGCAGTCCCTGGCTTACAATGTTCCAGGGTTACGACACTTGTCAATTATATTTGTCAGAAATTAGTTCCAGGTTTGCGAAGCATGTGCCAGGGTTACAACGCTTACGGCGCCAATCTTGCGGAAGAAATATGACTCCAAAAATGTAGTTTACATAGTTTTTAATACAATACACCTGAAGCATTAAAAGTAAGGTTTTCTTAGGATTTTCGGCTTACGGCGCATCTCAAGAATGGAACCCCCATCGTAAGCCGGGGGACTGCCTGTATATACACCCATATGCTTAAAAAATCACAGTAGATGCACGTGACTTCATAAATAAGCGAATTCCACAGGAAAATGATAGTCAGAAATCCAAGCACTTTCGTCTTTACTCAGACATTGTCAAGGAGTTTATGAGGTACAATTGGAGAGAAGGTCTCAGGTACAACACAAGATCAAGAATACCAGATGGTTAATTGTCAAAAGGGTAAAAATTAAAAGAGATAATCCAGGATTATCGGATATCACATGGTCACAAACCTAAACAGATGGACCCTAACCGAAATTACAAAGTTTCTTTACAGTCCAAAACATGTAAAAACTGAATATATTAATTTTGTTGCTTATATTTATCTACAACTTTTTTCATTATGAAAGCATCAAGTTTAAATAAACCAAGACTTAAGTTTAGAACATTTTCTATTATTTGACTTTATGAAACAAGATTCAATGATATTCCTTTTAACTGTGTCATTACATGGGACTAAGGCTCTTGCTTGACTCCAGTTAATAGGATGGTCTAAATCTCTCATATGTACGAATAATGCATTCGATATTTGCCCAGTTCTCACAGAATACTGATGCTGTTTGAGACATTGTGAAAGAGATTTACCGGTTTGTCCATAATAGACTTTATCACACTTTTTGCAAGGAATTTCATATATGCAGCCTGGAAGATCTTTAGGAGAATTTTTGATTATTAAACTCTTGACATTAATATTACTGAAAACAACATTTGTTTAAAAGCTTTAAAATTCTAGGAATATCTAAAAACCTTTCATCATAGGGTAATTTTAGAATGTTATTCTTACTAAATTCAAGTTTGTCATTAGTTGAATAAAATGTTATTCTAGCTCTTTTCCTTAATAATCTCAATAATTTAGTCCCTTCTATAAAATTTACCGTAGAGGAATTGTCCATAGAAATGATAGAAATTTCACCTTTTCAGTCTTTTGAAAATCAACTAACATTGCCTCTTTTGTTCATTACTATTCCAATCACCATCAAAATGTTAAATTCTCTGTTTTTTTCTGGGATGTTTTTAAGGGCTTTACGTGTTTGTAGCCCGCAGTTTATTGACGCTGAAATTAAAACTATTTATGATATTGCAATGAAACATAAATACCCAAGGACTTTTGTAGATGTAGCATGGAAAAGAACTAGAAAAACATTTTATTCAAATAATGACAAACTTGAATTTAGTAAGAATAACATTCTAAAATTACCCTATGATGAAAGGTTTTTAGATATTCCTAGAATTTTAAAGCTTTTTAACATAAATGTTGTTTTCAGTAATATTAATGTCAAGAGTTTAATAATCAAAAATTCTCCTAAAGATCTTCCAGGCTGCATATATGAAATTCCTTGCAAAAAGTGTGATAAAGTCTATTACGGACAAACCGGTAAATCTCTTTCACAACGTCTCAAACAGCATCAGTATTCTGTGAGAACTGGGCAAATATCGAATGCATTATTCGTACATATGAGAGATTTAGACCATCCTATTAACTGGAGTCAAGCAAAAGCCTTAATCCCATGTAATGACACAGTTAAAAGGAATATCATTGAATCTTGTTTCATAAAGTCAAATAATAGAAAATGTTCTAAACTTAAGTCTTGGTTTATTTAAACTTGATGCTTTCATAATGAAAAAAGTTGTAGATAAATATAAGCAACAAAATTAATATATTCAGTTTTTACATGTTTTGGACTGTAAAGAAACTTTGTAATTTCGGTTAGGGTCAATCTGTTTAGGTTTGTGACCATGTGATATCCGATAATCCTGGATTATCTCTTTTAATTTTTACCCTTTTGACAATTAACCATCTGGTATTCTTGATCTTGTGTTGTACCTGAGACCTTTCTCTCCAATTGTACATCATTAACTCCTGTGAAACTTGCTTATACACCCATATCTATATTGTGTGGTCGAAAATTATATTAATTTCTGTGTGCAGCTGTCTACTTTACATTTACCATTTGTGCTTAATACTAGCACCTCACAGTAGGTGATGCATAGATAACAAGCCTAAGTAGCACCAATCATCATTTGTACAGACTGATAATTGACCCTTCATGAGGAAGGATGATACGAGAGATTAGAAAATCAATCGGCATTAGTATACTACTTCAGCAAGTTACATTTCATTGTACGTATAGTGAAATTTATTTTAATTGCAACACAATGATTAAATGTCAGTCTAAACTGAGAAGTGTGCAGTCTCCATTTCAGCTTAGTGACTACATATTTGCTTACAAGTTATTAGATATAATTGTCTTACTAACTGAAAACGTTCTGGCTCCAATGATGAAGCGTTAACATTGTTTTAAGTTTCAAAACTAAAGGTTGGCTACTGTACATCTTAATGCAATATATAATTGAACTATATCTGAATGTACAGTATATGAATTCCAAAGCACCACCATAATAAGAAAATTCCACTGACATGAAATAGAGGTAAGACAAACCTTTGCTAGTTCAATCATAGAACGAAGGGCATCTACGTCAGAAATGAGCTTCTCCTTGACTTCAGCATCAAGAGTCAAGTATGCCAAGCCTTCACATGCCCATCTTCTCATATCCACATCTTTAGAAGGATTAATGAGGAACCTGGAAGAGTAAGTGGTTTCAGCATGTCCAAAAATAAAATCCACTTAACTTTACATATGTATACAAGGGCAATCCAAAGTTGAAATATGCACTACATTTTATGAAAAGTAATAAATTTTGTATGATACATGAAAATTTTTCTATTCACTACAACTAAAGATCCATAACTATAAATATTCCTTTTTAAATATCAAGCCACTATTAAAATAACGCCCATCTCTAATAACTCAAATTACTACATAAAAATACATTCAATTTTAAGTATTCTCCCAATATAAGTTTAACACTGATTACAAACACTTAAAACTAAGCTAACTGCATTCTTATACGTATGCCCTTTACCACTTCCATACCATCTATTTATATGTTCTTGCGAGTCAAGAAGCTGTGACGTCTTTCTGGTGACTGACGCATGAATTTAATGACACCAGAATAATCATAAGTTACAAGTTTCCCATCTTTTTCAATATAGGCTACAATGTATCTTATGTGGCACACTGTATGCATTACTTAGGTCCTTTACAACACTGGTTCCTGCCATTGCTCTTCATCTATTCTCTGACCTCTTTCCATCTAATTGTTCAACTTACATAACTCTCTCTTCCTACATTTTCAACTATTAATCAAAAACAAAGTTTTTGGACCTCCACCTAAGAATCTGCAAATGATGTAGAGATGTATTCAAATTACCTAAAAACATTACAAGAGCAAATATATAGTACAGTATTACAGATGGTTTAAACTTCGGCTCACCTTCTGCAAGCCTCTGCTAACTTCATTGATGCACCATCAGCAAAAGGCTTCATGGAGGCATCTGTACCACCCAGAGATCCTAACTTGCAAAGTCCAACCAAAGCTCTGACTTTCACGGAATCATTCTTGCTCTGGTAAAGTTTCTTAAGAATTCCAATGCCCTGGCTAACTATTACCCTGCACTTGTCCTTCTTTGATGCAGCTGCAATCAAAGCCTCACAAGCAACCTGTTGTAAAGCAAAAATTACAAGATAATTAACTTCCTTTGCTGAAAAAATTCAAGTAATGCAACAATTTCACAAATATACGATTTCATAGAAAAGTTCAGCTCAATACTGGCAGAGGTTGTAGGGGTATCATGCCATCATATTTCAGTCTTCTATCTTCTAACACTTTAAATATAACTGGCATGTTTATTTAGATACTGTACAGACTTCAGAAATAGTCTTCTCAATCAAATACCGTTAAGCAAGTTAAAATATTACAATATAAAAATAGAGTTTAATCTAATTGAATTATTAACAGGAAAAATTACACTAACAGCTCAGTGCACTAAAAGATAACACACAAAACTAAGAATTCTGTGATTATTTATATCTCGCAATACCTTTTGCTGAAGTTCGTCATCAGTGTTGGCCATTACCAGCATCATTTCCAATATACCTTCTCTGGCTATTAGATGATTACCACAGTCAACTGACCCAAGAAGCAATGTCGTGATACAAACAGTTATACGAATAGTTTGCTCAGTGTCTGGAGTTAGTAAGCGTAACCTGTGGGTATTGGGTGTAAATGATTGGATGTTTTGCCACAATGAAAAGAAAGTTTTACAAACAGAAAAATCAATCTCATTTTACACCAAAGGTCTCTATGCCATATTTATTCATTAGCTATTACTCCAACTTTCCTTTGGCTGCATTGGTATTTCTAAATATGTACATATTCATTCAGTTAAATTAAAGAGTTTATTACACCAAATTCAAACAACTAAACCTAATGGCCTTGAACTGATATAATGCTCACCTCACATATTCATCAACAATATCATTAAATTCCTTCTTATACTTGTCATCCCACATGTTTTCATAAACCTTTGCTAGACAGATGGCAGTGGTCATTCGAGTGTTGTCCGTCACAGCAATTGAACTCTCATAACGGAACTCTTTCAACTCTGAGCACACGTGCAGCAACTGTTCAACTCCTGTTAATTAAAGGTACCATTAAATATGACAAATTTTTTTATTGATTTGTATTTTTTCTAATATACGTACAAACCTGAGGTCTTTGCACAATACAATAAACAGCAAAAATTAAAAAAAACTGCTCTTTTATATGGGCTAAGAACAGCATCGGTGCATAAATATGTTATTGTTATTATACAATTAAGTTTGTTCATACTTACCTGGCAGATATATATATAGCTGTATTTTCTGACGTCCGACAGAAATTTCAAAACTCGCGGCACACGCAGTGGGCGGCCAGGTGGTAGTTACCCATTCCCGCCGCTGGGAGGCGGATATCAGGAACCATTCCCATTTTCTATTCATATTTTTTATTAATGCCTCTGTCTCCTGAGGGGAGGAGGGCGGGCACTTTGTTAATTATATATCTGCCAGGTAAGTATGAACAAACTTAATTGTATAATAACAATAACATTTTGTTCATGCCACTTACCTGACAGATATATAATATAGCTGAATCCCACCTTCGATGGTGGGGTAAGGCAGACAGAATAGGATTTTTTATGGAAACTTAAATTAAGTAGATGATATACATCTTGGTTCCTTACCTGTTTGCAAAGTAGACTATGTGATTACTGTCACGTAAGGCTGCTTTTGCTTAAAACAGAGTTGCCAGCCAGGTGGAGACCTGTAGTGCTGGTGCGCTCTGGATGATCTGTCAACGGGTGCGAGACCTCAACGTGACAAGACCATCGAGGCCATACAAATGAGGGCAACGAAGCAACTGACCACCACCTGACCAACTATTCACAAAAAACCCCTTAAAAACTAACTAAAGGATGGGAGATCTTCACATAAGACTCACCACAACCTAAAAACACAACAACCTAACCTAATCCTAACTAAGGGATAGGGAAAGAGCTACTTCCGGACCCCAATACTGTGTCCGCAGAAACGTATGGCCCCAGTGCATTACAATCGTCATAAATCGTTCTCACATCCCTTAGGTAATGTGAGGCGAAGACGGAGTTACTCTCCCCAAAAGGTGCAATCAAGGATGTCCTTGATTGACATGTTCTTTTGGAAGGCAAGAGAGGTAGCGACGGCTCGAACTTCGTGCGCTTTTACTCGGAAGAGGCTCAAATCAGTCTTCTGGAAAGATGAATGAGCCTCCCGAATGATGTCCCTTAGAAAGAAAGCAACAGCATTCTTCGATAAAGGTAACTCTGGTCTCTTCACAGAGCACCAGAGATTACCTGAGGGACCTCTTACCTCTTTCGTTCTATGCACGTAGAACTTGAGAGCCCTGACCGGGCACAGGACTCTCTCTGGTTCTTGGCCCACCAGACTTGACATACCCTTGATCTCGAAAGTCTTCGGCCAAGGGTTCGAAGGATTTTCATTCTTCGCCAAGAATTGTTGGGTTCAACGAGCAGACAGCATTGTCCCCTTTGAATCCCATTAACTTGCTAAACGCTTGAATTTCACTAACCCTCTTAGCCGTCGCAAGAGAAGTTAGGAAAAGAGCCTTCCTTGTCAGGTTTCGAAGAGACGCTGCCTGAAGCGGTTCGAAAGGGCTTGACATAAGGAATTTAAGGACTACGTCCAGGTTCCATGATGGAGGTCTCATTTAAGGAACCTTCGAGGTCTCGAAAGACTTTAAAAGGTCATGAATGTCCTTGTTGTCAGACAGGTCGAGGCCTCTGTGCCTAAAAACCGCTGACAACATGCTTTTATATCCCTTGATGGTAGGGACCGCTAATTTCTGCACATTCCTGAGAAAGAGCAGAAAATCAGCTATTTGGTTCACAGAGGTCGAGGAAGAGGAAACTCCCTCCTTTTTACACCATGCCCTGAAGGAAGCCCACTTCGATTGGTAAACAGCTCTTGTGGAAGCACGTCTCGCATGTGCGATTGCTCTCGCAGCTGCTTTCGAAAAACCTCTCGCTCTGGCCAACTTTTCGATAGTCTGAACGCAGTCAGACCCAGAGCGGAAGACGGTTTGGTTTTGGTGAACCTTTCCGAAGTGAGGCTGTTTGAGTAGATCTTTCCTCCAGGGCAATGTCCTTGGAAAGTCTACAAGGAAAGACATGACCTCTGTGAACCATTCTCTCGCTGGCCACATCGGAGCGATCAGGGTTAACCTCGTCCCTTCCGAGGCCGCAAACTTCCTCATGACTTCCCCCAGAATCTTGAATGGTGGGAAGGCGTATAAGTCTAGGCCCGTCCAATTCCAAAGCAAAGCGTCTACCGCGATTGCTTCTGGATCCAGGACCGGGGAGCAGTAAAGAGGAAGTCTCTTGGTCCTTGACGTTGCGAATAAGTCGACCAGTGGACGTCCCCACAACGTCCACAGGTCTCGACAAACGTCTTCGTTCAAGGTCCATTCCGTCGGTAGGACTTGTTCCCGACGACTGAGAAGGTCTGCCCTGACGTTTTGCACTCCTGCAATGAATCTCGTCAGGATAGTCACATTTCTTCTCTTTGCCCACAGCAGAATCTCTCTCGCTAGGGAAAACAACGTTCTGGAGTGTGTTCCTCCCTGGTTTTTTAAATAAGCGAGTGCTGTGGTATTGTCCGAGTTTATCTGAACAATCTTGTTCTCCAAACTCCTTTCGAAGAACTGCAGGGACAGAAATACTGCTGCCAGTTCTTTGACATTTATATGCCAGGCTACCTGTTCCCCTCTCCAGGAGCCTGACACTTCCTTCCCTCCTAGTGTTGCTCCCCATCCCGTGATGGAAGCGTCTGAAAACAACACTAGGTCGGGGCTCAGAAGACTTAGGGACACGCCCTCCTGAAGCTTCTGAGGGTCCAACCACCATCTTAGATGGTTCTTGATCGGAAGCGATATTCTCAATATGGCATTGAGATCGTCCTTGGCCTTCCACTCGTCCGCAAGGAAAAATTGGAGAGGCCTGATGTGCAGTCTTCCCAAGGAAACAAACCTTTCTAGCGAGGAAATGGTCCCCAGCAGACTCATCCATTCCCTCGCCGAGCAAGTCTCTTTCCTTAGAAAGGCTGAGATCTTTTCTAAGCCTAGCCGCTGACGTTCCTGGGACGGAAACGCTCGAAAAGCCACTGAATCCATCTGAATCCCCAGATACACAATGGACTGTGTTGGGGTCAGATGCGACTTTTCGAGGTTGACCAGAAGTCCCAGGGACTTCGCTAGGGCTAAAGTGAACTGCAAGTCCTTCAGACACTTCTCTCTCGACGACGCTCTGATCAGCCAGTCGTCGAGGTACAGGGAAACTCTTATTCCCGAAGAGTGTAGCCACCTCGCTACGTTCTTCATTACTACTGTGAACACCATCGGAGCCGTGGTCAGTCCGAAACACATAGCTCTGAACTGCCATACTTTGTTGTCTAAGACAAACCTTAGATACTTTCTTGAAAGAGGGTGGATCGGGATGTGAAAGTACGCGTCCTGCAAGTCTAAGGACACCATCCAGTCGCCCGGTCTCAAGGCTCCCAGAACAGAATGAGGCGTCTCCATCGTTAATTTGGTCTTTTCCACGAAAAGATTGAGCCTGCTTACATCTAGAACTGGACGCCAACCTGACGACTGCTTCGGTACTAGGAAGATTCTGTTGTAAAAACCTGGAGACCCCAGGTCCGCGACTTGTTCCACCGCTCTTTTGTGCGATCATCTGCTGAAGGAGATCGAACAATACTTTCTTCTTTTCTCCCTGATAGGATGGAGAAAGGTCTCTGGGAGTCGTAGAAAGAGGAGGAAGATCTAAAAAGGGGATCTTGTACCCCTGCTCCACGATCTTGAGGGACCAAGAGTCCGTGTCTCTCTCTCTCCACGCTCCCGCAAAAAACTTCAGTCTGGCTCCGACTGGTGTCTGAAGGCCATGCTTCTCACTTGGAAGGCTTTGGCTTAAAGGAAGCTCTTCCTCGTGAAAACCCTCTCCCTCGAGAGCTGCTCTCGAGGGGGGAGCCCCACGAAAGGGCTTAACTTTCTTCGGCGGTCGAACCGCAGCTGAAGAGGTTGAAGGTACGGCTGACCGTCTTGTAGACTGGGCCAAAAGGTCCTGAGTTGCCTTCTCTTGCAAGCTGTTCGTCAGGTCCTTTACTAAAGTCTGGGGGAAGAGATGGTTCGAAAGAGGCGAAAACAGCAAATCCGCTTTCTGAGCTGGAGTCACCGAACGAGCTGTGAAGTTGCACAGCAAAGTCTCTCTTTTTTAATAAAGCCGTTGTTCCAAAATGAGATACGAGCTCCTCCAAACCATCCCTGACGGCTTTGTCCATACATGCTAACACGCTGGACAGCTCCCCCAGACTGAGAGATTCTGGGCTTCTCGCTTGCAGATCCAGAACTCCCAAACACCAGTCAAGGAAGTTGAACACTTCCAGCGTCCTGAGCAGACCCTTCAAATGATGGTCAGTCTCCGAAGAGGTCCAGGTTACCTTAGCAGAGGGTAAAAGCGACCTCCTCTGCAAATCCACTAGGCTGGAGAAATCTCCTTGAGCCGAAGAAGGGATACGAACTCCTACTTCATCTTTGGTTCTATACCAAATGCCCCCTTTTCCGCTAAGTCTAGCTGGAGGCAAGGCGAAGGTCGTCTTGCCTTGATCTCTCCTTCGTACCATCCAATCTTGGAGTTTCTTAAAGGCACGTTTCGTGGAGAGAGAAGTTTTCAATCTCTACAAACTCCGGGGTTTTTTTCCAGTTTTAGATGAAGAAAACTGCGAAGGAGGAGACTTGGGAGCTGCGGGCTGAAACTTGTCTTCGAAAGAAGAACGCAAGAGTCGCACGAGGACTTTATAGTCCGAGATTGACGGGGCCGCAGAAGGTTCCTCTTCAACCGATTCAGCCGAACTACTTAGCTCTCCTTCTTCTCTAAACGGAAGAGGAGACCGTCTGTCCGGAGGAGAGGGCGTCCTAATACGGGTCTTGGCTTGATCAAAGGACCCCTATCCTTGCTAGAGGCAGCCTTATTTCGGCTGTCTTCTCTATGACGCTTACTACTCGATGAAGGTAGAGCGTCCTGACGAGGACGAGCGTCCTTAGCGCCATCCGCAGCAGTCTCACTTGCCAGAGAAGCGTCCTTACGTTTCTCAAACGAAAGGGAAGACCTTTTCGCTGGAATACGTGCCTGTGCGCGTAAACTAGCGTCTGGGGGTACGACTTCTTGGTCGGAATCCCCAAAAAACGTCTTGAAAGGAGCCCTGAACGTCCTGGCGAGCTTCCTGCCAAGCGTCCTGGCGAGCGTCCTGCCGAGCGTCCTGGCGAGCGTCCTGAACGAACTCCTGCCTAGCGTCCCTGCCAAGCGTCCTGACAAGCGTCCTGACGAGCGTCCTGCCGAACGTCCTGCCGAACGTCCTGCCAAGCGTCCCGCCTAGCGTCCTGACGAGCGTCCTGTCGAACGTCGTACAGAGCGTCCTCCTCAAAAGCGTCCCTGACGTAACGTCCTTTCTAGAGGACGAACGAGATCGGCGAATCGCCGAAGGAGAAGCGATCGGCGAACGAGACGAAGTAGGTGAAGGAGAAGGAGACTGCTTAGTCCTCTTGACAGGCAGTCTAAGGTCCTTCCTCCGCTTAGGCTCGACTGCTGCTGGGCGAGTCCTCTGAGCCATAAGCGAGGATAGCTGGTCCTGAAGGGACAAAAGAATGTTCTTCGTCGGGGAAGAATGAACAGAGGAAGCAGGACTGATCCTGTGAGAAGACGAGGGGCGAGGGGACGCCTCCTTCCTTCTCACAGGTACAGCTACCTGCTTCTCAGGTATACGCGCCTGTGCACGCAACCCAGCGTCCTCATCGGAGGAGATCTTACCTCTTTTCCGAGGCGGAAACGCGTAATACGCGTCCCTCCGAACGAAAAGTGGCGAAAGAGGACGTGAAAGCGTCCTCCGCACGAAACGTCCTTTTCAAAGGACGAGAGTCTCTCCGAGCGCTCCACCCCTTGCGCGGGAAGGACGCTTCGGAGGACGAAAAGCACTCTTTCAGGACGCGCGCTCGTGCGCGCTCCTTGGCAGCCTGGGACTTTGCTACAAGGCCTGCCGAAGGGACGCCAGATCGGTGGGAAGCCCCCGTAACCCTCTTGCGGCTTTCGACATACCTACTCCCTGGGTCTTGGGAGTCTGATAGAGGTCTAGGCCTAGAGGCATTATGGGGCCGATCTGACGCCCCCTCCACAACACTGGGGGCACGATCACACACTTGCACCGAGCCAGTTTCTAAGGCTTTCACTTTGGTCTCCAGAGTGCGAAGAGACTCCAAAATCAGAGAGAGAGCATTCGCTTCTCCCGAGACACAGAATCAGAGCCCGAAGGCAACACAGGTTTAGGGGTTGTAAACACTACAGGTGTTAATGCAGGAGAGATGTTAGCCTTACCTTTGGTAGAACCACTCCTGGAGGAAGACCTCCTGATCCTATCGCGCTCCAATTTAAGGCGATAGGACTCATATACTCTCCAATCATCATCGGTCAATTTCTCACATTCATTGCACCGATTATCAATCAAACAATTAAGCCCCCTACAACTCATACATACTGTGTGGGGGTCTACCGATGCTTTCGGTAGCCTCACCTTACAATCAGCCCTCACACACACTCTGAAACTCACAGCACTTGATCCAGACATATCTTATATAGAAAAGTCAATCCAAAATCAAAAACGGTCCACTATCGCGCATGCCAATTCAACCACAATCCAATTCAATACCAAAAAAATCAATCAGATACTTAAAAGCGAGTCAAATTCCAAAAAATCCTGAGCAGAGGTCTGTAAACAGTTGTTTACCGACCGGCGACAGAAAAAAATATGAATAGAAAATGGGAATGGTTCCTGATACCGCCTCCCAGCGGCGGGAATGGGTACTACCACCTGGCCGCCCACTGCGTGTGCCGCGAGTTTTGAAATTTCTGTCGGACGTCAGAAAACTACAGCTAATATATATACTCTGGTCAGGTAAAGTGGCAATGGGGGGGGGGGGGGGGGGGGGGGGTGAACATGGGAATGTTTGAGGCAATAAAGTTCAAGAACAGCATTACATTAGCTTACTTGATCTACAGAAGGGCTTAAAGTGGTTCTGAGCAGTTATAAGATGGGATTCACTAAAAGAACTTGGTGGTGAAAACCTGGGATACCCCAACGAAATGTGAGTTACCCATACCCTTGTAATAATTGAGTCATTCTGCCTTCATTTCCAATGATTCCAATGTTAAAAGTAATTAAACAAAATTGTTTTACTAACAATATTAATCCTGCCATTATTCTTTTCACAATATTAATCCTGCCATTATTCTTTTCCATAAACTACGTAAAATTCTATGTACAAAGGTCTAGTATATCAAAATAGATTTGGCAGTAGCTGGTCCATCAGTTACTAACAGAGGAAATGTTCAAGAAAACTGCATGGCATTTCTTAACCCACACTCAATTTATCATAAAGAACCCAAAACTTTTCCTCCTGGAATATCTCCAGACAACAACAATTCCACTATGCATGCCACTTTTTAAGAAAAGCAATCATAAGCTGAGAGAGAGAGATGTTCTGATATACATACCTCCTGCTTTAACAAACTTATGTCCCCATGCTAAGTACTGATGATCAACATTTTTAAGCAGGAGCTCAATCACAGCATCACGGCACTCTCCTGACATGGTGGCATTAGTGACACTTTTGGTAAACACCACAAGCAAACTATCTATCTCCCTCTGATTATCTGAAAAGAAAATGATACATATAAAAAAAACACTGCATAAGAAGCAGCATGACTTGTAAATAAGTATATTACTACCAACTACATTCATGAAAAAACCTGACGTAAACTCCATATTCTACTGCTTTAGAATACATAATTTGATTTTACTGGAAATTAATATTACTAACATGGCAATATTTCAATAAACAAGCCTTGAATTTCATATCAATAAATAGTACCTTATGAATATTTTTAACAACTGACTCATTTCCAATTGAAATCATCATTACTAACAATATACGTACTATGTTCATTATTTGCATATTAGTACCTTGTGGACTTGGACTTTGCAAGTTAATTAATCACCTTCTCAACTAGAAAGACATATGATAAACTATAATTTTGAGTTCTACACTACTTTAGAGAACATCCATATTTCCAGAAGTGCTGTACTTACCTGCAAGCAGTTTATTATTAGGTTTTACACCTTTCTTAACATCCATGCCAGCAAGGACATTCAGTATTGTCTGGAACACATACTGAGTGGCATTGACCTGATCTTTGTTGGTGCTGTTCATAAGGTCCATCAACCATGGAATACCTACTTCTACTAATATTGACTTTGCCTGTAAGAAATATGAAGCTTTAGAATGAATCAGCAATTATCAAAGTAACTGTAAATGTCTTAGAAATTCAATGAGAACTGCTTACAGGAAAACTTAGGCTACTCTCTTTATAACAATATATAAGTGTGATATTTCAATACAGTGGGCCCCCAGGTTTGCAGATTTCTCTCTGGACCATATCTATTCGTGGTATTCTTCTATGAGAAATATCCAGAAATTCCTGTTTTTTTTAATGAATTTCATCATAAAATGCACTTTTTGTGATAAAACTATTAAAAAGCCAGGTATAAACATTTTTAGTGGGTTTTTCTTGAGTTTTACCTACCAAATTAGGCAGTTTTCAGCGTTTTTACAGGGATTCTAACTATTCATGGGGGACCACTGTAATATGAAATTCTTAAAAATACTTTCATATATTCTAGCACACAAAATGCTGTTTTGTAAATGTTCATATGTGCATTTTGGATAGACATATACACCACAACAATTATTCATAAATTATGTACCATTCTGACACTAAATATGTTCACATTAAGATAGAAGGGCTTACTTTCTGATGAAAAAAAATTTTCAGGATAGGTGGAGTGAATTTTATACAATATAGTAGTCTACATGCTACCATAATTATATAAAATCTCTCATATGTTCCTAAACAAATCCAAGTTTAGCATACTGAGGTTAGTAAATCACCATGTGCTGACTGACTAAATGTAATGAAAATATATAATCAAAAGTACCTATATCTAGAATGAGGATTCAGACTCCAGTCTGTTAGCTAATGCGGTCACCCAACAGCTTGAGGCAGGTAAAAACGATAATTTCATAAAACTAACGCTAAAACAGAGCATAAAAAAAATAAATTAATTAAATATTTTAATTGGTGTTAATCTTGATCTGAGACAACAAAAAATAAAAATTTCATGTGTCCAATAAAATCAGGATATGAAAATAAGGGGGTGACCAACAGGAAATATGAGTAGGTCAAGATTGGAATTCTTAACATCTTGACTATCCTATTTGAGATGCCACTATGTCCCATCACGAAACAGGATTTGCTAACTATTTCCTTCAAGTACTCATAGACTAGTGGCTCTTTGAACAGATGATATTAAAAGCTATTACTGGTTTACTGGTAAGTTTAAGAGTATCACATTAGTAAACAGGACAAAACTGTATGCAACAATATCATGCCCCTTTATAAAAAGAACAGTTATTGAAGAAATGTGACTTCAAAATACCTTGTTACAACATTCATATTCCTTAGTTATCTCCTCAGGGATTCAATAAGGAAAATATAGTGTAACAAAGCTGCACATGCCCTTCAACCACAATAAGTGGGTATACATTGGGTATACATAAGTTGACTGCAGATGATACAAGAAATTCACAAACAACTACAGATAAGCATCTAAATACTAACCATAACTGTCCAAAAATCAAGAACCAGAATATTTTTTTAAATTTGGTAGTTTTGGAAATGCTCAAAGCAATACAGTGGACCCCCCGTATTTGCGTTCTCCGGATTCGCGGATTGGCTCTTGGGAATGTTCCCGCATTATTCGCGGAAAATTCGCGCATTCGCGGTATTTTTCTATGAGAAATATCCAAAATTCCTGTTTTTGTATCAATTTCATCATAAAATGCACTTTTTGTGATAAAACTATTAAAAAACCAAGTATGGAAAATTTTTTAGTGGTTTTTCTTAAGTTTTAACTAACAAAATAGGCTGTTTTTAGCATTTTTATAGGGGTTCCAAACATTCGCGGATTCTAACTTTTTAAATTTTCACGGGGGGGGGGGGGGGGGGGGGGTCTGGTACGCATCCCCCGCGAATACGGGGGGACCACTGTATACAGTAATCCATATCCATACATGTACCCAAGAACAACACTGCTTATGAAGCCGGTGTAAACTCAGAATTTACCTGTATCACCAAACAGGATACCGAGCAACATCTACCTATCATATAGTCTAGAAAAGTCATGAGTCTGTAACATATTGTAATTTCCTTAGCACAATTCTGTCTTTCTAATTATCTGGATATTTGCAGTATAAGCATGCAGCATGACCACACTAGATTTATGTGAAAGGTCCCATACATTCTCTTACATAAACCATCATTAATTTTACAAAACTAAGCAAATGAAATTCTTAGTCAAAATTTGTTGTTACACCTCTTTGACCTGATGCTTACCCTTTCTTCTTCGGAACAAAACTGTGAGAAGGCTCTTGTACATGCAACACGAATCTCTGGATTTCTCTCGGTTTTCATCATGTGAACAATACGACTTATTACACCTTGGCTTATTAGCAACTCTGCACCTGTTACAGAAAAAAACTATGCAATATAATCATGTTCTTCACATTTAACAGTCATAAGATACTACGTAATGGGATTTTACAAAATGTGAAAATATGGAATGTAAACAAGTACATATATAGCTTCCAGTGTAGTCACAAATAGATAGTCTAGATATACAGCTAATTTATTTCTAGAACCAGAATTTCTTTATTTACTTCCATGAAAATAAAAATTCCACATATATACACGTACAGTACTTCCAATATTTCATATAAATAACCAACTTTATTTATACTTTAATGACATGAAATAGCTCATTAGGCTGAGAGTTGAGTTAATTATATTAGACAAATGAATTCCCAATCATTCATTCAATTGAGTGTCCGAAATATTAGAGGTGGGCCTATTTACTATATAACTTATTTGCAGCCCTGGCCACCTTTAACAGAGTAGCAAAGCATATCATTTGGTAGTAAATGTGGGGCTTTATGGAACAAGCACTACTTGAAACTTTTTAAGTGCTCATATACACATAGGAAACACTTAATTCTACTTATGACAAATCATATAAAATAAAGGGCATATCACAGCTTTTCAGCTGTTTGACTGTAGACTGATAAAATTAGTATTTAGTACCTGTAATCTCTATACCATTCAACATTAAGGTATCTCAAGATTCAAGATTCCTGGATGATTCTCATCATATTAAAGTTAATGATGTTTGTAGGTAATAATTACACTCCCAATAACAGATGGGATGTTCATCTTAGAATGAATCAAAATTTCATATGCCTGGTGGACAAGCCATCCTGGGCTAACAGTTCTCCTTCACAGTAGTATTAAGTGTCACAGGATACATGAAGGAGGTTCATAAACCATGCCGACAGAAAATTTCTCAAGTGACAATATTTTTCTTAGGTCCTTACCTGCACGTTCTCTTGCTAGAGCTACAAGGTTGTTAGCACATGTTTCTCTCTTGTCCTTAGGTGCCGCTGTATCAAACAAGATTTCAAATAACTGTTGAACTTTACCAGCTGTTTTGGTTTTTTTATCAAGCTGTGAAAAAGAACAAAAGCATCAATGAACTGTCATAGTAATGATTCTTATCAATGATTAAGAAACATTAATCAACATAACATAAAAATCTAGAAATATGTATAAAAAAGTAAAAGGAAGGAAACAAAAATAATTCTTCGAAGATCTTACCAAATCTTGTACTACTTTATGAAGTCTAGCAAGCATGGCTTGAACTTCCTTATTCTTGGGATCTATTCCCTGTAAAGCTCTGGCATCAGCATAAGCTTTCTCTTTCTGATCAAGGGCCTCGTATGCTTGTGCCCTTCGGAAAAGGGCTTTTGGATCTTTTGGAGAAATTTCCAAGCCTGGGAAAGTAAAGAAAGTATTAAATTTATTATTGGATATTCAAAATAATTTTCTCTTAGTATAACTGCTACTATGCAGTACATTCTTAATCGATATATGTCAAACCAATAATTATAAAAACCGAACAGATAACAATAAAATATTTTGCAAACACTCAGAAATAAGAAGTAACACCAAGACAACAACAATGAAATACTTACATTCATTGCAGTCCTTGACAACACTTGAATATTCTTCAGTTTTAAGGTAAACAGCAGCTCTGTTTTTAAATAATACCGATCGATCTTTTTCTTCTTGGCTGATTTTTAAAGCCTGTGAGAGAAACCGTAGGAAACATCAAGAATAACTCAAAATGACTAAGATATTAGAATTGGAATACATATACAGAATGGCATTTTGGTTCAAAAAGCACATACAACAGTATTTCCCTAGAAAACCACTTAACTAACCACTAAGCTATAATTATTGGGTTTACAGGCAAAAGCAATAAGTTCCTAATTAAGAATTATGGTAAAAAAAAAATTCATTTGCCCTTGAACATGCTCTAGCAGTAATTCTTACGTGTAGATTTATGTACAATGATGTCATAAACAATGCATTTTGTTAGCCACCTAAAATTGCATATGCAACAATAACTACTACATCCAGAAACCAGAGTATCTAACAAGACGATGAATACTTTAAAAGGGCCATTGAAGTGATAATGGATACATTGGCCCACAACTCACTACTATCATGAATCATCTACAACTTTCTCAAACACAAGTCCAATGACAAAGTGACAAAAATTAATATTTTATATATACTATTAATCATACAAGGGGAATAACATGGTACAGCTGTATCTGTTTGGTCCTACTCAACTCTGCACTTGCTTGAATGATTTTTTACAAAATTTAATTTTTTCTGTTTGAATGATCTGCATTTGCTTGAATTACTTTTTTAAAAATTCCATTTTGTCTGTTTGAATTATTTTTAAAACAATCTTTTCAATTGTAATATGACACTTATTTAGCTTTAAGAATACTTTTAACTCTCACCCAAAATATATATAACCTTGTAATTCAATACAGTATACTGACCTAAAGTGTGTGTGTGTGTGTGATAAAAAAAAAAAAAAATTGTAATTAAAAATATGATAAATACTAATACTTTATATCTAGAGAAAGTATAGCGCTGTATTTTCAACTTACCGCTGTGTACTTTTCAATCGCTGTATCAAAATCGCCATTCTTATATGCCTCATTCCCTTCTTCCTTTAACTGCTGAGGAGTTGGGGAACCATCTGTCTGAGTCATCTAAAGAAAGAAATAATCAAAAGAATAAAAATTAATTTAACCCTTTTTCGACTATTCACGTATATATACGTTCGGCTACTTTTTGTCACAAAGACTATGCACGTATATATACGGTTGCCCTTTCCCGCCAATATAACAAATTTTTTCGCATTAAAATTATTACCACATGCAAGTCTAAGATATTTTACGCCAGCACAACACAAAAACTACAATATTTTGACCTAGATAATAGAATAATAATGATATGTTTATATCTGGCTATCATTGTTGGCGGACAAGGGTGAGATTTGCGACGGTGCTGTTAGTCAGTGACAGTTCCACTCCAAACCCTAACGATGGTAACGCTACCAAGGGACTCTGTTTTACCCTTAGGTGAGGTTTATCGATAATTCCCTTTCACGGTGGATGAGAGTCTAGATATTTGCTTCTTCCTTCTTATTTTCGTGATATTCTTATGTATTGATAGGAGTCGACGTTTGCAGGTAAAAATATCCTTTGTATGCGTGTAAATCCTACAAGTATAAAATTATACTATTATTTTCAGTACTTTGGAACGTTATTGTAGGAATAAGGAGAGAGAGAGAGAGACGAGAGAGAGATGAGAGAGAGAGAGAGAGACGAGAGAGACGAGATGAGAGAGATGAGAGAGAGAGAGAGAGCTTTTCGGGCATTTATACATACAGTTCTGTAAGGGCCAACGGTGGATTTGGTAGTAAGAGCAAATTGTCATTGAATTATTTGCAAACAATTAGTACATAATGTTTATCTTTTACAGTCATTCTAACAGGTAAAACACCTCGGCTAACTTTCGCAAGTGCCCTTGCGAAGAAAGCGGATTACATTTTATCTGGGTGGGTCACAAGGAGGTTAGGGTGGGGCAGAGTTCTTTTAGTCTTTTAGGGATAACCTCGGTTTGTAAACGACTCACTGCGACACACGTGTACTGTTTATTTATTGGGAATTTATCAGTTGACAAGCAATGTAAAATTATTACATTTTCTACTTCGAAGTAATACCATGCCTCAGATATCACAGATATATATATGTAATACATAATCTTATCATTATAGTAAATATGGTATACTTACTTTCCCCACTTTTAGATGGGCTATAATCCCATGCTACAAGATATCCCACTTAATCAGTCACTAAATATTGTATCTCTTTTTTGTAAATATTAGAATAAATTTTATGCTAATGAATAATGAATAACTAGGTTTTGCTTATTCATGTAATATGTCTGCTTGAAGGTAAAGACGGGTTAGCTTCCAGATTATAGTGCTATGTTGCCTCAATCACACACGTACATTCACACACACACAGACACGCACATATGCATAAATATATATATATATATATATATATATATATATATATATATATATATATATATATTTCTGTGGTATTCGCTTATTTAATGAAGTCACGTGCATCTGCTGTGATTTTTTGGGGATATATATATATATTATATATATATATATATATATATATATATATATATATATATATATATATATATGTGAAGCTTTAGCTTTCGCAAGAAAAGTTGAAAGGAAAGATCGTAGACCTTGAGCTTTCTTTACTTCAATGTACAAAAATAATGCAGTTTAATATGTGATAGACACTAAATACTAATTCATTTAACAGTTCTAAGAAATAAATAAAATTAATGCAGTTTAATATATTATACACTAAATACTTATTCCTTTAACAGTTCTCAAAAATAAATAAGAGTAAAATTAATTATAACTATTGTTATGAGAACACTGAATACGTACGCCAACAGAAAGTAAGAAATAACAAAGTAAAGTATTTATTTTTTCTATAATTCAGTGACTCAATATTCTCATTGTCCTAAACAGCGTAGATTCTACAATGCATCCGCGTAGCATGCATGGTCATTGTATACTAGGCCTATAAGGGCTACAAAACATTATGAAAATAATCCTTTAGCCTGCAACACACGGATTGGTTATTTCAGGGATTTGTATATGAGAAGATATTCATTCTATTTCTACGCACATAAGGAAAAATGAACAAGAAAATTTGCTAGTATGACTGCTAATATGACGTTTCCGAACCAATCCCACCCGGACGACAAAGGGTGAAATTAAATCCTTTATCATAATCCTCAATCTCACTGGTGGCCTCGCCCTACCTTCGTGACCTTGACCTGTGGCTTATTCCACGGGTGCGTTTGTTTTTATAGTGTGCTCTCGTCCACGTGGTCGTCTTGTTCCTTGTTATCAGTTATTTCGCTACAACTGTTGTCTGCCATTACAGCATTAGTATACAATAAGAATACTATTCCTATGAAACCACAAGCCAATGATTTTCTATTAGAAATAAATAACCTCCAAGTATATTTTATCAGTAATAAAATATCACCCAAGAATATATTATATATATATATATATATTATCATAGTATATATATATATATAGATATATATATAGTAAATATAAATATATATATATAGATAAATATAAAATATATATATTATATAGTAAATATATAATTCTTACAGTGGAGTGGTCTGCAAATAAGTGTTGACATAAAAAATATAGAAAATGATGTATGTATACTGTCACAAATAGACCGCGTGAGTGCGTTTAGAATACACTTATGCAAATGAAAATGAAAAAGTCTTATTCATTATGAATACTATTCCTATGAAGACACCTGCCTTTTTGTGCCCGTGATTTTGTATAGAAATAAATAACCTTCAAGTATATCCTATTCAGTAATGATATATCACCCAAGATATATAGATATATATATATATATATATATATATATATATATATATATATATATATATATATATATATATATATATATATATATATAGATATATATATATATATATATATATATATATATATATATATATATATATATATATATATTATATATATATATATATATAATATATATATAGATATATATATATATATATAGATATATATATAGATAGATATCTATAGATATATCTTATATATATATATATATATATATATATATATATATATATATATATATATATTATATATATATATATATATATATATATATGTATATATAATCATTCCTACAGTGAAGTGTCTGTAAACTAAGTGGTTTGACCAAATAACAAAAAAATAGTAAAGGTTGTAGTACCTATCACAAATAGACCGCGTGAGTGCGTTTAGAATACACTTCGGCACCGAGAATGTCTTCGAATTATAAAATGGTCATGAATAATCTTATTCATGGGTCAATTAGATTGATTGCGAATTACTTACAAACAGTGTTTTGTATTTGACCTACAACTGTAGAGGTACGAGAGAGAAGATTCCAACAAACAAAAGGCATCGAGAAGGATTAGATAGGGATTATAGCTTTTCTCTGAGACCACCAGTATAAAATCGGTGTAAGGAAACTAGCCAGCTGACCTGAGAAGCACTTTGCTATTCGTAGCGATATCGCAGTATTTGGCGGATTCTCGCCAATTTATACAATATTTAAAATTGAATTACACTCAGATGGCTTAGAATTTGGTTTTTTAATCTTAATATTCTTTATTACTATAAGCACTGAATCTTACATTTCCATCAGAATTTAAATGCTTCAAAAAAAACTAGAAGTCATATACAAACTTTACTGTTTAAAATGTTACGTGATTACGGACTCCTATAAACAATACACGATCATATTTCTCTGTCACTATATTAATGGCTATGAATTTAAATCCTAAACTTCCCTGAGAACAAAATGAACTCTTCACTTTCTTTGTAAACTCTGTAGCACATTTAGAGCTTGCAATAAGCTTACAGAAACTGAATATGCATGTTATAAGAACACCATTTCCATTCATATAATTTTACATATGACTCTCTCTCTCATGAGGCAAGACATGTCTCTCTTTTTTGCCTAAATTCCAACTTGGTCCGAGCACCAGTGACCACGGTAATTTTGACAGCAATGACTTACTATAAATCAAATTTAAACTGGTCCAGATCATCATCTATGCCCTTTCCTGAACCTTCCAACTGGTCTTTATCCCGCTACTTCCATATCTACTACTATTCTGTCTACTGCTTCTCATCCTATGTCTAAATCATCCTAATAATTGAAGTCTTAATCTGCTTTCTAGTCACTAGACACCACGTCTCTACAACTTTACTTGCAATATGATCTTCCCACAGCACTCAAGCTTTTTAAAATTTCCTTTGTTTTTTATAATCAATGCTCTTGTTGTTAACATTCTGGCAAAAAACCACTTAAATCAAAACACACATCAATTATACAGGTAAAATACATGGAACACGTTACAAGGGCAGGGTTGAAGGGACCACAGTTATAACACAGCACTAGATTTTCCTTTTGGAAGTTGCTCATACAATGAATCATTGATGAATTAGGACAAATAGCTGGTGTCACAACACCAATAGTCACTAATGACTGTGAGAATTATCAAGAAACAAAACCCTGTAATGTACAATCATAATGTTCAAGAACACTATAATATGCAACCCACTACAACTAGTTAAGTACTGCATACTTTTATAACATTTCAGAGCAAAATTCTTTATAACCCTAATATGACAATTTGTCCAAAATTGCATTTTTCCTAACTATACAAACCTGAGGTCCTTTTACAATAGAAGGTACTAGCGGCAGCTGGATAGGTCGTAAGCTTTCGAACAAGGGGTTCGGTAGTTAACTGCTTGTCCGACAGGCGCGCGCGCGACGACTGGGAGGTAAACAAATCACTTTTGCTTTTGGCCCAAGCAAAAACTGCAGAGTGAGGGGTGGCATGAGGTGGGGCTATGTGCTAAAAGGACCTCAGGTTTGCTATAGTTAGGAAAAATGCAATTTTGGACAAATTGTCATTTGTTCCGACACGGCATACAAACCTTCGTCCTTTTACAATAGGAAGACGCACTTCTTGGTGGGAGGAATCTGAGTCTTTTGTGAACAGACTGGTGTTCGCCCAACCTTGGAAGCCTCCCTGGTCGTAAGAGCGAGGGAGGGATCCAAGCCTCTGTCCGATTGATCGGGGTGTGCACCGCAGGATCAATGGTCAGACCTCTGGACCGAGTACTAAGAGAGAGGCATCGTATCTCTTCGTACCAGCAATGTAAGAACTTGTTCCTGTACAGGAGCAAATATAAAGTCATGGGTTTGACTCTTGTAGGCATCCACTTCCCCCCCTTGTAGAAGGAATGGGTGGATATTCTTTGCTCCTATCCCTAGTGAAAGGGATAGGATGGGGCTCTGTCATATAGCTCACCTGCCTATAGTCCTCATCCAGCGTAGATGACGACCATGGCCCTCTGCCCACAGGTAGAGGGGAAGGAAAAGATGGGAAGAGAGAGCCAGTCACTCACTCACTCACACATCCATCCACACAGTCACACCAGGACTCGATGCTGTTCAGCCTGCGAGGGTCTGGGTTAGCTACACAACTTGTTGAGCAGCCACCACGGGTCCCAAGGAAAATGTATCCAAGGACCTGTGGGCAATATCCCGAAGGTAGAAGGACGTAAAGGTAGTCTGGTTAGACCAGACCCCTGCCTTCAGGACCTGCGCCACGGAGAAGTTCTTACGGAACGCCAACGACGGGCCAATACTTCTGACTTCGTGAGCTCTCGGACGGGACGTACGGATGTCGTCACTACCATCAGCCTCATACGCCCTCCTGATGACCTCACGCAGCCAGAAAGAAAGAGTGTTCTTGGATACTTCTTCTTGGTGACCCGGTGCTAACGAAGAGGCGTCGACACTCAGGCCTGAGGTGTCGAGTTCTCTTCAGATAGCGCCGTAGCGCCCTCACAGGACAAAGCAGCATCTCATCCGCATCATTATCGGTGAAGTCCATTAGGGAGGGAATCGTGAATGACTCGAACCTGTCGTCAGGGACCGACGGTTTCTGAGTCTTCGCAACGAAGTTCGGGACGAAATCGAGCGTCACGGATCCCCATCCCCTGGAGTGTCGTACATCATAGGAAAGACCATGAAAGTTTCCCCTACTCTCTTCGCCGATGCCAGGGCAGCAAGAAGAGGGTCTTGAGGGTCAGATCCCTGTCTGACGACTCCCGGAGTGGCTCGAACGGCGTTCGAGTCAAACTCCTAAGGACGAGAGTCACATCCCACGCAGGGGGCCTGAGTTCCCTGGGTGGGCAAGACTTTCGAAGCTCCTCTAAGCAAGGAGATCTCGAACGAGTTCGAGATGTCCAACCCCCTCAGTTTCAGGAGACGAGCGCCAAGGCGGCTCTGTATCCTTTGACTGTGGGGACTGAGAGGAGCTTCTCTCATGCGAAGAAAAACGAGGAAATCCGCTACCTGCTGAAGAGTGGCTCTGAGAGGAGATAGACCCCGTCTACGACACCAACCACAGAAGGACGGCCCACATTCCCCTGGTACACAGCTGCAGAGGACTGACGGACGTTTTCCAGCCATCTCTGTTGCTGCGCTACGAGAAAAGCCTCTCGTTCGCAAGAGATGGTGGATAACAGCCAGCCGTGAAGACGTAGGGACTGGACTGCTCGGTGGTACCGCTCGACGTGTGGCTGGGCGAGAAGGTTGTGCCAAGGGGGAATCTCTCTCTGGTTCTCCTGCGAGAAGAGCCAGCAGGTCCGGATACCAAATGGCCTGTGGCCATTTGGGAGCCACCAGGATCATCCTGAGATTCGGGGCTGGGGTGACCAGTGCTCGACTGATCACCTTGCGAATCAGGCTGAACGGGGGAAAGGCATAGGCGAAGAGGTTGTCCCACGGGTGTTGAAGAGGGCCCCGTTCCCCCCCCCCCCCCCTCTGACAGCTGCCCAATGGGTCCGGCACGGCCGAGAAGAACACCTGGAGCTTCCTGTTGTGCCGGGTGGCGAACAGATCCACGACTGGTCCGCCCCCACAGGTCGAAGAGCCTTTCCGCCACGTCCTGGTGTAGAGCCATTCGGTCCCTATCACCTGATCCCGACGGCTGAGCGTGTCTGCTACTACATTCCTCTTCCCTGGAATGTAGCGTGCCGACAGCTCTATTGAGTGTGCCTGAGCCCACTCGTGCACCTGCCGAGTCAACTGGTACAACGGGAGAGACACTAGGCCCCCTGTTTGTTGACGTAAGCCACCACCGTGGTGTTGTTGCACATCAACACCACTGAGTGTCCCATCAAGCGGTCCTGAAACTCTTGGAGAGCGAGAAACGCTGCCTTGAGTTCCAGTACATTGATGTGAAGGTGCTTGTCGTTCTCGTCCCACACTCCTGAAGTCAGCAACTCCTCCAGGTGTGCGCCCCATCCCTCGGTCGATGCGTCTGAGAACAGCTGCATGTCCGGGGGGGGAGTGCGCAGATGACACTCCTCTTAAGAGGTTCCTGTCGTCCAGCCACCAGGCTAGGTCCTGCCTCACCTCCTGTGTCAGTGACACTGGAAAGCTTGGGGGATCCGTCGCCTGCGACCAACTCTCCTTTAGTCTCCATTGAAGAGACCGCAGGTGAAGACGCCCGTGAGGGACTAACTTCTCGAGCGACGACAGGTGTCCGATCACGACTTGCCATCGCTGAGCTACCTGTTCCTGACCGAGACAGGAACTGGTTTGGCTGCCTCCCTGAATCTGCTGATCCGCGAGTCTGCGGGGAAGACTCGCCCTGCTACCGTGTCGATCAGCATACCCAGGTACTTCATCCTCTGCTTGGGCTCGAGATCGGACTTCTCGAAGTTCACCACGATCCCCAGATCGCGACAGAACTCGAGCAGTCGATCCCTGTCCTGTAGCAACTGCGAGCGGGAGCTCGCCAGGACTAACCAATCGTCGAGATACCTCATCAGACGTATCCCGTGCGAATGGGCCCAAGCAGACACCAGAGTGAACACTCGCGTGAACACCTGTGGGGCGGTTGAGAGACCGAAGCACAGTGCCCTGAACTGGTACACCGTCCCGTCGAGGATGAAGCGGAGGTACTTTCTGGAGGACTGATGAATGGGTATTTGGAAATACGCATCCTTCAAGTCCACTGAAAGCATGAAATCGTTCTCCCTGATGGAGTCGAGCACTGAGCGTGCCGTCTCCATCGTGAACCGGGTCTGGCGAACAAACCGGTTCAGGGGAGAGAGATCTATCACCGGGCGCCAGCCTCCCGTAGACTTTTCCACCAGGAAGAGTCGACTGTAAAAGCCCGGTGACTGATCCGTGACGATCTCTACAGCTCTCTTGCTCAGCATGGTCTTTATCTCCTGTCTCAGTGCTACGTCCTTCGATGACCCTGGAACGTACGACTGCTGTTGGACCGGTTGGAGGTGAGGGGTGGCCGAGATTCGAAGGGTAATAGATATCCCTCCCGAAGGACATCTACAATCCAGGTCTCGGCGCCGTAGCGCTGCCAAGTTGCCCAATGGCTGGCCAGGCACCCCCCCACTTCCGGCAGCAGGTGAGGGGGAACGCCGTCCCTAGCGTTTCCCCCCTTTCTTCGACTTCTTCCCAGAGCCTCCACGGGATGAGGAGGGCTGGTTACGGCTCCCCTTGCCAGAAGTCGAAGAAGACAGAGTCATTCCCCGGGGCTTCGACGCAGCAACCGTCTTAGCCGCCGAGGAAGCGCTAGCCGAGCTCTTAGACTTGGCCGCAGTCCGAGGCTGCCCAGAAGCCTTCGAGACTGCCTGGTGAACCAGACGGTCACTGTCGTCAGTGCGCCGTCTGTCCACCGCAGCGTCCACCATCTCTCCTGGGAAGAGAGACGTGGAACTCCGTAGAGGTCCGTTTCGAAGTCCCAACGCCGCTTCACGCCCGGCCGCCCTGGAAACCCGAGTAAGGACAGCGTCCCTTCGTCGGAGAACCAGGTTGGCCCACAGGTTCACCGTCTGGTGGGCAAGGAAGGAGATGGCTCTTCCCCCAGACTGGCAAATTCTCCTGAAGGCCGAGTCATCTTCGGGAGAAATTCCCCCGGAGTTGGCTGCGACCTTAGATACTGTGAGGGACCACAGATCTAGCCAGGAGACGGCCTGGAAAGCTGCCATGGCGGTAGATTCCAGGCCGAGTGCCTCTTGCTGCGAGAACCACAGGTTCTCGGACAGGAGCTGCTGCAGAGACACACCCGGAGTCAGCCTGGCTAACTCCGGGTTCACCTGTTTGGGCGGCATCGGGTCTTCAGATGGCACGTAAAACCGCCGCTGTCGTAGCAGAGGAGGTGGAAGCAGCTTGCTCGACCTGCCAGACTTGAGCGAACCGTCTTGTCCGGAGACAAGCGATTCAACCTGGTCCAGCACTGAGTCCGCAAGCTTCTCCGAACGCGGCAAACCCACCGTCGGTCTGGGTTCCCTCTTCGGGCCCCAGAACGACTCGAGCCGGGACGTGGGCTCGGATGGTGGGAGCGGCGATCCTTCCCCGAGGTCGTTGTGCTGACGAATCAGCGCAATAACCTCGGCAAAGTTCCTCTGGATCTCAGGAGTGACTGCATCCTGCGGAGTTGGACCGTCCAGTCCCTCAAACAGGAGCACCTCCGAGACCTCCTCCCTCAAGGAGAGGAGCAGCGACAGCCCCCTCTCGGTCCCCTCCAACCACCTGTGCGTACGACCTGGCTGGTCCGAGAACCGAGCCTGGTGCGTACGACGCGGTGGCGGGATCCTGAGGGGCGCACCCCTCACGATCACTCCTCAATACCTCGCCCCTCCCGGTGTAACCCGAGGAGGTTGAAGGTATGGGAGAGGAAGACCTGACGCTCTCTCCTCGCTCGCTGGTAGAACCAGCGGGCTTGGAGGACTGCAGGCGATCGCCAACCCGCGGTGGCGATCGAGCTGCAGACCTAGTCGAGCCGTCTCGCTGTGGAGAACGGCTGGACCGAGAACAGCGGCCCCGGTCTCGTGTGTCAGAGGAGCTGGTGCTGGTCGCCGTACCCGATCGCTCTCTGTGAGAGCGACGGTCAGGCGACCGGCGAGCTCCACTGTCACGGTAAGATCGGTGCGGTATCCTCACGGTGGAGTCAGTTCGCTGGTACCAGCCGTGGCTGGTGCCGGCGAACGGGGGGACCTCTTCCCAGCCTCAGCCCGTGGCCGGTCATGGACCGTCACGTCCGCCCGGGTAGCCAGCTGCTCGCCGCGAGAGCGAGAGCTGGCCTGGTGAGAGTCGCGTGAGCGGCTGTCACCAGTCTTCCGCTCCGTGCCGTGAACCTGACGCTGAGCGGACTCAGAGGTCTGGTTCCTGGCTGCACGGTCGCTGGTAGGCGACCGTACACTCGGTACCTCTCGCGAACGAGCGGCCGAGCCGGACCCTGCTGCTGTGGCCCGAACCACTGACAGCAGGTGAGGAGGTGCCGGTGTTAGCCGGCACCCCTCTGGTCCCCGTAGTCTTCTTCCTTGCGGGAGAAGAGACGGGTCCTGCTCCCGAAGGAGCAGGGCGACCAGCGGAAGAACCCCCCGTCTCACCAGAGCGAGGACGGGCCCTTAGAAGTTCCCGAAGGAGACTTCTTAGGGGGAGGGGAGACGACCTTCTTCTTCTTCGGCGGGGGAGCCTTAGAAGAAGAAGGGGAAGAGGCGGCAGACAACGACGACGACGAAGAAGACGATGAAGACGACGACGACACTTCCTCCTCTTCTTCTTCTTCTTCGTCAACCTCCTCAGGACCGAGTCAGATCTGTCATCCAGGACGGAGCCGGGGCTGCTGTTGCCGAAGCAACAGGGCCCTGGACGTACCTGTCCGAACAGACCAGCATCGGGAGCAGCGGCGCCAGAACAGGAACAACATCGGTCAGGTGCGAACATCACAGAACGGCAGTACGAGACAGCAGGAGCAGGTACAGGTACAGCAGCGCGTGGTCACGGCAGGTACGGCAGACTGTGTGGGCGGTACAGGTGGTCGAACCAGCGGCACAGACATCCTAGGTACCGGTGGGAGGTCCAGGGGCGAGCTCTTCGGGCACATGAAGTCCGGTCGCGGCAGCACGGCAAAACCCAGGTTGGCGGCATCCACACTCCCCCGAGTTTACGGCGACTGGACCCTGCACCGATGTAGTGGGTGTTACAGAGACCGCGTGCTGGGTGTACACCAGGTGAGGAGGTGAAGCATAGCCAGGGGTTGTAAGGGTCGTGGTGGTGGTCGTGACCGTTGCATGGGTGACCGCCACGGAGCCAGCGAGATGATAGAGCAGCCCCTGGACACTCGGCACGCCCTGCAGCCCCAACGATGCCCACACCTGTCCGAGGTCATCCTTCGCGGCAACCGCACCTGAGGAGGCAAAAGTCGGGTGATTAGAAGGATCCCTCTACCCGTTCGCGCGAAGACGAACGGATAGAGGACCCAGAGTACACTCTACGTCAGGGTATCTAGCGCCCCTCCTCCACACTCGACACGTCAGGAGAGGAGAAGGACCTAGAAACCCCCCCCGAAGGGAAGGCGCGAGACGTGGAAGTTGAGCGGGCGGCAGGAAAGAAGACGAAGTGTCCGTCACCAAAGGAGTCGCGGGAGAGCTTTCCGACGACTCCTTTGCAGGCCTTCGCTTCTTCCTGCCCTCATACAAAGTCCACTGCGCCTCCGACCAATCAATACACACATCACAGGGCTCGGCTCGGGTGCATTCGCGCCCCCGACACCGAGCACACAAAATATGAGGGTCAATCTCCGGGAACGATCTGAACTTCCCGCATTTACGCCCTTCGATACCCGGGCAAAGTCTCCGTGGGGTAGCGGGGCGAGGAGATTCCATCATAATCAATAATTGAAGGCAGCAATTAATATGAAAAAAAGAGAATAATTGTACTTACAATAACTCTTTCATACACAATTACAACCAAATACTCAGAAAGCAAACGACGAGAAGCGGGCAGAGAGCGTCGAACAACACGTCCATCCACTGCGAGGCCGAAAGCAAAAGTGATTTGTTTACCTCCCAGTCGCGCGCGCGCGCCTGTCGGACAAGCAGTTAACTACCGAACCCCTTGTTCGAAAGCTTACGACCTATCCAGCTGCCGCTAGTACCTTCCTATTGTAAAAGGACCGAAGGTTTGTATGCCGTGTCGGAACAAATTCAGAATTACCTTAACATTCAAACTAAATATTAATAAAATGTTGAGAAAACGTGAGTACCTAATAAACACTCTACTATACGTAGTTTATCCAGGTCAACAAAATGCTTTTCAATGATATACAGTATATAAGTGGTACAGTATAAGATCCACTTTAAGGTATGATTGTTATTTGCAAAAAATACAACAACAAAACCAAAAAAATTTCCCAATTTTAAATCTTTTGCTTCTTTGGAAACAAATGGACCCAATGCAAAGAATATAACCGAACTACTGACATGTGGGGTTGGGGTTTTATCAGGAAGCAAGGGAAAATAGTTTTTGAACTTGAGAGGGAAAACATCTGTAAGCACGTACCTGACATGTTTTTATAATAAGCCTAAGGCTGGTTTATGAGTATGTGAACTTCATGTGAAAAACCCATCTCTTCAAAACATTGGCTAATTCACCCATGGAATTACTTTGTTTGAGGGAATTTGAGGCTTCTGTCTCTAAAGTGTAGGATATGGAGTAACTTTAAAGAAAGTAAAAAGTGAGGGTATGGGGACCTGTGGGTGGGGAGGGGGATTAGGCATAACCTCTATAGGGCAGGTTGGACAATGCATCCCAAGAAAGGTTAGGTATCACAGGAAGAATCCTACTATTTTCTAACTTTTCCGGCTTTGAAAATTATGGGAATCCCATGAGGACAAGTATAAAAAGTCTGATATGTTGCATACAAGCCACAGTATGGTTAGGTTAGGATTTATCCATACATAAGTTTCCTGCACCCAAAAACAGGATTCCACTGTAATTCCCATAACTGTTAAAAGGAATCTACAGAAGCTAAATCACAACATGAGGTTCGAAAAATATGATTCATAATTTTGGCAATGTACTAATTTGTTAAGCTAATGCTTCATGGAATTAAAAAAAAACATGCTAAAAGCACCCAGGATATCTGGGAGATATACTGTGTTTCATAGAAAAAGCCTGGCCTAGGTAAAACTACTGCAAGTTAGGTTAAGAAATGGAAGGATAACCTGTCATATTTAACCTTACAAGTTTTTCAGATTGCTTATTTTGTGTCAGCCCTTTACACCATTCATATTGGTATGACTTACTACTCCTTTTCGGTATTTCTCTGACAAAAAACTCATTTTGCCCTGGGAAGCTCTAGGTAAGAGAAGAATGAGCAGTCACAAAAATAGATACTGTTACAAACCTGTGGACATAAAATTAATAAAAATAAATAAATAAATAAAAAATCAAATAAAAATAAAATAAAAATAAATAAATAAAAATAAATAAATAAAGAAATAAAAATAAAAATAAAAATAAATAAATAAATAAATAAAAATAAAAATAAATAAAATAAATAAAAACTACCTGGTCTGAAGTAATTAAAATGTTGCATACAATTTCCTTGCTATTAAGTTTAACCTCACATATACTACATACCTTTATAGGCTATATCACCTGCCAAGTTGGAAATGAACCACAGCAGGCCTAACTACCAGCAACCTACCATGATACCTTACCTAGGTATCTTACAATAGTAGGTAGGTACGTAGCCTACTAGCATTCAGAAGGAAAACTAGCCTATAGGTAGGTAGTACCTATACCTACCTATAATTGAACACAAAACATCATCAAGTCCTATCATTAATGTTTTTATGAAATTATAAATGAAATACAGTCAGATAAAAAACGTAGTCTAGACATGTGTCGTCAATGGGTTAATCGGCCACAAAGCCCTAACACCACCTGGGTATCTAGTATAATGGGTTACACTCACTCTGAGTAAGCGAAGTGCATTGGAATAAAGTAACAGCTCTCACCTTTACTTAGATGAATGATTTATAACACTACTAAGTGGCAAATTAACTATCCTCTTTCGTACTTTTTTAATATGAAATAAGCGTCGGCGAATTTGACTTCACCTTTGACACAGGTAACAATAGACGTCAGTCAGGTTCACTTCTCGTTCTGTCTCTACTGAATAGCACACTCGACGGCGATGCGATGCTATATGAATCCTCACGGAACTAAAATTACCCTTTCTTCTCTTCCACGAGAACGTTCTAACACGTTCTCCAAGTCTCTGGCTACGATTCAAAATAGGGGTGGGTGTGTATTTTTAGCTTTCTCTTCTGCCATGGGTTTGACTGCCTTTGACAGAAAGTTCGGGTATTGGGTTGGCGACATCAATACAATACGACACTTTTAGAGTAAAGAAAGTGTTTAAACCTAAATCTTCCCCGTTAATAATCTTGTATCTTTTGTTCATTTAACATTAAACTCAATTAATTATAAATAATGCCCGTATCTTCACAGAAATGTACGAAATTACTAGTGTCCTTAAATAACAATTCTGTCAACATCGACTGTAAACAAAGTATAGACGGCGAAACCAAACATAAGGAAAAGGTTCGGCAGCAGAGTCGTTTCACACGCAATCGAGTAGAATTCGATTATCTATTTAAATTGCATAATGACTTGGCAAGGAAGAAAATTCTGTTCTCGGTGACTTCTCCCCACAACTTCTGAAGATATGTGGTTGGCAAAATAAAAAAAATACAAGTCTAAAAATAGAAAAAGAAATAAAATACAACTAAAAACATTTGAAAGTGAAACAAAATTACGTATAGCTACAATCATACGCTTACACATGGTAGTAATTAAATGTGAAAGGAGTGTTCACAGAATGTTAAGGTTAATAGTCTTTTTGAAAGATGGATGTTACGACCTTATCTATGGCCGTAATTTGAAGGGTTCATATCTTAACTCAGAATTTACGGTCAGTAAAAATATAACACAGCAACCCAGGAACAAAAGAACAAACCCCTTAACAAAAGTTACAATACTTATTTACACAAAAGAAAAGGTAATGGTTGGTAGATAACCACAATTAATATATAAAACAAGGGAAAAACAGCTTTACGATCTTTAAAAAATCACCAACTAAATTAAACCCTAAACCAAGAAAAAGGAAATTTTAAACATAACTGAGTAGGTATACATTCCAAATCACTGCCCGGACAAAGCTATCCTAAGAAACTAACAAGTGAATAACGTTAAATACTTCCAAATATTAAACCACATATGACCACTCAGTATCAAATTCATGATAGTTTGGGAATAACACACACGTGTATATATATCTATATATATATATAATATATATATATATATATATATATATATATATATATTTACCCAAAAGACATTCTTAATGGCTAAGTGCAATAGTCATGCTGTTAACCTTGCGCTCTACCAGAAAGGCACGGCAGGTTTGTGTACATGTTTTCCCAAGGTTTAGTAAGGTGAAGCCTACCTACTAAGTTTGATATTAATGGACTGTAGTGGCGTACTACTGTATGAGAGCCAAGAAAAAAAAACACTAAAATTACTGCTACATTTATGCTTCATTTGCTGAATTTTGGGAAAATCACCTTTGAAGAAAACTTAAGACATTTCATGGACTAACAAATAAGGCCCATCAACAGTGGACTGAAACCCCCATTAGACAAGCGGCACATTTCCCTCTTCTTGTACACAATTTTTTTCCCATGCTTCCTGGATATTAAAGTTCTTCCTTTCCACCTCGTATGTCAAGTACTTTCTAGGTTTTCCTACCACTTAACACTTTCACAAAGATGTTGTCCTCCAGTTTTTCCACATAACTGGGTCATTTCAACATGCTTAAATTCATCTTTTCACTCAAGCTCTGAGCATTGTTACTAGTGGTGTGTGTTTTCAAATTACTTTATCATTTGATTCTTGTACTACTTACTATGCAGTCACTTCTCAACTGCTTATACTTTTGTATATTGTTTGGAACACACCATTCATGTTTTCCTTGTCAAAGAGATTTGCCACCAATTAGATTGGAAAAAAAAAATGGTGGGCATTAGTTTTGTATGTGAACTTCAGTATCAATAGTAGTCAATATTACCACTATTTCAGTTTTATTCTTTTACATATGGCCAATGTTGATACCTTCTATACATGATGCATTTCGCAACTAACCTCTTTCCTTATCGGGCTATTATCTGCTGCATACACTCTCAAACATGCTTCCATCATCCATGACAACATTCACTGTACCTTGTTTCTAGTTTCCATTTACCCTCGCTTACACTTACATTTAACTTTCTCCATCAACCAAGTCACACAAGACCTTTACAGTAGTCTCATGTCGACATCTGTGGCATCTGCAAAATCTGTCATTCTACAAACCATATTATCATCTTGAAACTTTGCACCTACATTTGAAGTCCTGTCTCCTACTTTTTATATTACTTCCCATAAAGATATAAACTTATAACACCCTTTTCTCAAGTACTCTTTTACACAAAACCAGCGGCATGCCCTGTTATGCACTTTACTACTTCTCTCATAAGAAACTTAATTGCTCCCAGTAACTTATATTACATACCATACATCCTCAACACACTCCTCACTGGTAGTGCAACTATATACGCCACAGACTCAGCATACAAATTTTCATGATGGCCCTCTTGGAGGGCTGGGGTTTCACCTGACTGGTAGCAGCCAGCCTATGCCTGTACTAGGTGTTAAATGTAATCTTGGTTAATCAAAAACAAAGTGAAAAAGCTTATGGAAACAAACTTCATCCTATCTCAGCTTGTAACTACAGTGGATACCTCCTTGGTCATGGTTAACCTGTTTATGCTGACAACCTAGGCTTCTACAAGGGATGGGTCTGTTAATTCCCTGCTGAATATACAGACACAATCTGTAACTGATACTGTACTACAGATATGATAAGGTTTGGAAGCTGTGACTGGAAACCCTAAACTATACGCAAGACCCATTTCACAACTTTTATTCGATCGGCACTACAGACAGCATTATAGGCTTTCTGCAGTATCCTTAAAGCCCCATTGATTACTCTCTGGCTTTCAATTTTCACCATTTCATGAGGTGTTACAATTATACTAGGGTCACTCATGCCAAGAAGCTATATGATGAGAAAGGGTGGGAAGCAGTCAAGTCAGGGTAGAGTATGAAAGTTGCCTGAAGATAACCAATGGGAAGACCAAGAAAGGGAAGACAGATAATCACTGATGAGGACCAATAAAGTGTTTGGTTGAATTGAATAAAGAATTTAGGCCAAATGCCAAGGACTGGGACCTACAAGGTCATTCAGCATTGAAACGGAAATTGACAGTAAAAAGTTTGAAAGGTGTAACGGGAGGGAAACCTCGCAGTTGCCGGAGAAGAGCCGTTGTTAGGCTCAGAGGTCTGAATAAACTAGTCCTTTATAATAATAATAATGCACTATGAATCAATTGTTAAGAGAGGGTGGAAAGTAAGATGGAGGAGAGAATATGAGAAGAGGTACAGTAAAAGGAACGAAAGGTGTTGCAGCTAGGGGCCGAAGGATTCATTGCTTGGGTAGAAACTACAAAGGTGAGTTTGAGAATCCGCTATACATCTAATCCTACGTGGGAAAACTCACTGTAAATGTGATGATTATGATGATAACAACAGGTAACTACAGACAAACCAATCATTAAAATTTTTTATTAAAATATATATAAATATATACAATTATAATACTTATTACCTAGAAATAGATGATAAATTGCTCATAATTTGGCAACTTTAATCCTCTTCATCTCCAATCTGGCTATCTTCAATCTGCTTAGCTGCAGGCAAATAAACTTTAAAGGAGAAATCAGTCTTTGAGAAGGAGCCCTGTAAATCGAAACCGATTTTAATGCTTGATAAAACAAATAATGAAGTATCTGCCAAATGTTACTCTTAAGCAAAATATGCTGGCTGTTATTTAACCTCACCTTAGTGGTCAAGTTCAACCTGCTTAATAACATTAATGATACTGCAACCTAAACTTAGTCCTAGAATATTATCCCTCATTTCAATTAGATTTCATTTTAAAAGCTTACATTTCAAAAAATCACAGGAATTACTCGCGAGCCGAACAGGCATAAATAATAAATTTATTAAAAATAAAACAAATATACAGTAAATACTCACAGGATTAGTCACAATTGTGTGATTGTATGTTGTTGTAAAGGCATCTCCTTTATCAGCAGTAATTATGAGATCAGGGCTAGGATGAAGCGACAGGCAATGATCCATCCCCCAGTAGACGGGTAGAACATGTAATGGCAGAGCAGATAGATGTCCTTGGCAAACAAGTGTCTTGGCAAACTGAAATGTACAATTATCTTTTCATCAGTTTCCAATAGGAACTTGAGATATGGTATCACTGGCACCAACCAGCATTACCACATAAGCACAAACAATAACTAAAACCTTTAATTAAAACCTTACATGAAAGGTAGGTAAGGAATCATATACCCTGTTGAATGTGCCTTTGCAGAGTCCTTTTAGGGCCAAGACAGAAACTTTTGGGCAATCTGTATGTCTAGCAATACATTCTGTGATCTTAAGGTGCTTTATAATAAGTGTGCACATATATAAAACCAATATAAAACCACAAAAAAGAAATAAAACAAACATCATTCATATAGAGCCCTCTTTCGCAGTCCAAATGTCCCCAGACATGTATTTGCATGCCTTGTTGACAGAAGCAGAATTGTTAAAATAAAAGAAAAAAGAACAAAACAAATGTACTTACATGTGCAGGAATGTCATCTGAATTACTTGGAAAGTAAACACAATTCCGACACATCTTGGCAACAATATCTTCACGAAAAATTACAATTTCTTGTGTACAATACAGAATTCGGCATGGATTACATACAAAACTTGAATTAGGAACTTTTTTTCGTATTTCTTCTGTCACATACTTTGGCAGTGGAGGCCTATGGAAAAACAAAATCTCTTATTATAGATATGTTGAATATACTACTATACACTATTTTCAATAGAATTGTAATGATGTTTGTATAGTACGTTGACACAGGATGAGTAAATTACCTTGGAAATATATTACTTGGACCTGGATCACCTGGTCCAGGAACAAAAATAAATCTGGAGTTTTCAATTAGTGGTGGAAACTCCTTAATTAGGTCACCTAGTGCAGAAAAGGCATGCCTCAAATCAGATGCCTGTAAAGAGAAAAGTCACATAAATAATTAAAGCAGTTTTTGAAATGCCAAATTAGGAACTTTGGTATTCTAAACTTTTTACACTTATAACCCAATAAATTCAGAGCACTAGTAATCAGTCAATAACGATGGCATGCACATTTAATTATACTCATCAATTCAAAGGTGAGAGATGAAAGCAGAAAAATCTGTTATTAAAGACATGCAAACAAAGGATGTTGGAGAAAAAAATGTGTGGTAGTGGAGGAAGAAGTAAATGAGAAAACTGAATACGAGTAGATTTTGAATTGCTCATTATATAGAGCAGACAAAAATGGTCAAGTTACACAACAAAAATACATCCAGAGTTTAGGACAGCCTCATTAAAAACGTTGGAAAGTAGTCTTTATTTCTTTGCTCCATAAAAGATGTTTTACAAATAAGTACTAATTCTAAAAACCCATCAATTACAAATAGTCCTTGTAAACATTTTCCTGCAGCACCAATATCTTAGTTTTACAAGTGACTTCAAAATTCAGCAGTGATAAAATTTCTCCCAGATGCTCTTAGCTTACTTATCATCTTTAATTCTGCAACACTCAGGATTTACTACTGAGGAAGAACACTGAAATAACTTTGCTCTTGAAAGCAACACTTACCTGCTGAGAACTGTGACAGACTGACAAAAAATTGCCACAAAATATGAAAGCTGTTGGTGGAAACTGTGCATACCCGCTAAACAAAACCCTCAGCTTCTCTAATACCTGCAAATGAAATTCAACTACATCAAAGCCAAGAAAGGTTAAGGCCATACATCCCAAACTGAACTTTATCATTGCATGTATTAAGTGGATAAACTATAGCTCAGTTTCACATCTTGTTAAAAGAATTTCTTTTGAAAAGCAAGGAATTTTCTTGTAATGAAAAGATGCAAAATAAATTACAGTGTCTAATTTCATGTTTTATCTTAAAATACTTTTACAAGTGTACACACCAAAAAACAATAAGTAGTAACTCCACAGTTACTACTTATGATTCTAATCAACATTCATGCTAAAGGCAAACAAATACCTAAATAAAACCTGAAATGCTTTACCTTGATTTTATCTAACCACACATCAGAAAGCATGACCATCATGGCATCTTTATTGTCACGTTCTGCCTGCTGGAGTTTTAGATTATTCTTTGCACACGTATCTCCTGGCCCACCAAAATAATTGATGTTACCAAAGTATGCTCTGTATCAAGAAAAGGAAAGTAATATTAGTTTCATACTGGTGTTTTTGTTGTTATTCATACTTTGCATACATTCTTACTGAATAATACAAATGGGTGTAGGCTAGCAAAAGGTATTGATGACCGGAAAGGAAAATGTATGAACATTAAATTAAAACAAATATTTAGTCTGGAGCCATGTTAGAATAGTAGGGCACATTACTAAATGTGGTCCAATTTACATCAAGTTGTATAAATGAAAATACAAAGAGGAAATAAATTATTAATCTAAATGTTTCAAATACATACAGAATTGTGCACAGCAATGACAACAGAACATCAAAGAATAGAGAAAAAACAGAAAACAAAAACATCTAATAATTTCTACATGGCAAAGCTTATATGTGATCATAAAATAATTTCTAAATCATATGCAGTACAAATATCACTGAATCACAGAAAGTTGTGTCCTGAATGGATAATAATCTCTAGTAATCCAAAATGAAGATGAACAGTTAGAGATGTAGTAGATATGGAGTTGGCAGGATACTGACAGGAGAGTCAAGATCACAGAGAGAAAGCGTAGATGATGACCTAGACCAGATGGAAATTTCAGCAGAAAGGTCAAAATAAAAAACTCAACATATGTCTATTCCTGTAAATAAAAATCTCATCCTAAAAAACAAAATATGATGTATATGCTAACAGCAGAACAATATAAAACTGTACATCTTTATTTTTGCTGTAACATGCTCAATATCTGGTGTCTGTTTATAGTTAAAGAAATGTTTCTTACAGTCTTTATATTTTCCATTTTTGGCCTGAAAATTTTCATCACACACCTAGATAAATTTGGATAATGTTTGCACGAGTGAAGTGGGAATTATGGGCAATGACGAAGCATAAGAAACACGTTCCCCATATAAAAAGCTAGCAAGTGCTAGGACTCCATTTACTTCAAGTAAACACAAGCAATTCACCATGAAAATTTTGTGAGTTCCAATTATGACACTGTTAAAGCATCACCATGGCCTATGGAGTAAGGGCTTGATAAAATTCTTTTAATTTCTTGAAAAAATCAAAATCAAACAAAAGTCTAACCTTGTGGTATTTGCATCTTCAGGGGGAGGTAGACCAACGGCAGTAGCATACAAAACTCCATCTTCATACCATCCCTCAACAAGTATAAAACAATTGTAAGTAAACAAACCTGGAAAAAAATTCATTCTTAAGAGAGGAACTTTAAATCTAAAGTGCTTTATTATGAGAGAAGTACATACTTTTTAAAAAATAATTTTAAATTTTCATAAAACCGAAACTTTATTTGACTTATACTTAATGCCAGATGAGGAGATTCAGCCAAAATCTTCAACATACAATTTAATGCACATGAAGAATAATCAAAGAATGCCACTGCACACATCTGAAAATCTTGTCAATCATGTACTCCTCAGAAGATAAATACAGTACCATTACATGCACAGATTGAATAGCAACCTGTTAATTTCCCACAATTGCTGCTAAATTCTCCCCTTTGGTATAACTGATATAGTAAGAGCAATATTCTAATTCTCACTTTCAATCTGAGAACTTTTCTTTATGGTACATATAGACACTAGAGGACTCAGATAACTTGAGCTACATTGTTACTTAATGTATCTAGGAGGATTTTTACCCTATCCTGGCATCTCTAAAATTTAGCACAAAGATGTCAGTCATAGTCTTAGTACTGACATGGTTGGGTCTATGATGCATAGTACAGTGGCATTGTTTGGTCTAAGCAAGATGTGAATAGCCTATTCCCTGTATATATCACTCATTTTGCAACCAGATTCAGATAAAGCAAGTTCATATTATGTGGGTTCACATTACCAGAAAGCGTACTGGAAATAAACATACGTATTCATATAATTGACATTAAATTTGCATTACAACTCACCATTGTGAAATCTTGTTTTGGATAAGTCCAGAGGAACAAATCCAGTATCATCTTCCAAGTGATGACGGCCTTCAACTAACTGAGTTAAAAGCCCCAACACCACAACACTGTTCTGGCGGGAACTGGAACCTAAAAGAAACTCAACCTGAAAAACGGGGCATGAACATTTAACTTGGACGTCACAAAAATGTGACAAATAAAACTAAATCTGTACTATATCAAAACCTTGCCAACTGCAGAAAAGCAGACATTACAATTTACACATTTTGAAATACTATGAACTCCTCACTGGAAATAAACTTAAACAAATAAAAAATGTAAAAACATGTAAGAGAACTTGCAAGTCACAGCATGTTAAATAATATTAATACTTAGCTTTTAACATGAGATTACTCTGCCTACTCTACATATGTCACCTCCTGAAATGGCCTAGTAACTACTGTGAGTACTAACAGGTTATTTGCCGTTTGATACCTATTTAAAGTTCTTTTCACACCTTTTTTTTTATTTCCTTTTGCCAATATTTAACTTGAATTATCTCCTAATGCAAAGCAAGATCTCTAACATGTGTACTGTGTAAGTACAAAAATTATACCTATTGGTTGAAATGTGGTTGTTTTACTCCACATACTGTCTGGCCATTCGGGCTTGAGAATGGGCATACCAAGCCTAACTGGAATCTCATTCTGCTTTCATGAAAGCAGCAATGAATCACAACAAACTGAACTTCATAAAGCTAAGAACTAACTTGTAAAGTGGACATACTATAATCTGACTATCTCTTTTAAATAGTTCAATCTCCACTGGGAAGAAATACTCTTTATGATTAGCTTACCTTCACCAAGCTAATTCTTGATTTTTCTTCACGAACAATATCAACTGCAGGCCGTCGGAACAGTTCATGGTTACACGCCCGCTGATATACAGTTGTATACCTATAAGAAATCAAAAAGACAATGTCAAAGTTTATATAAAGCCCTAAAAAATAACAGAACAAATAAGATTAATGATTTACATAAATAAATTAATAAACCATTATAAGTAATTACCCAAGTTATTTCAACAAGAGTTCAATATAGTTTCATAAAGTACAATCACATACCCTTTTAACCAAAATTTAAAAAACTGAGAACCTCCAAAAATCCAGTTTGCACTCTAGTTTTGAATGCTGTATTTTATATAGAAAATAAGTATTCTTTTACTAAATTCCATTTACAATTTTTGCTATGCAAATAACTGGTATGCAGTACTTCAAGTCTATCTATCTCTCTATGAATATTCAAAAGTTCGCTAAAGAAATACTGATGTACTGTAATTATTTATGGGAGTGTTGAGTCTTAATTGGTATCCCCTTCCCATTTTCCTTTTCATTGGCTATGAAAGGGAGAAATTAATCCCACATCTGGAGTTTGAAGTCCCCTCAAGATCAGGCAAGAAGGAAATAAGTAAACTACCTGTATCTGAAGAGTGCAGCTTTGTCAGGAGCTCCACCGTGTAGGTCTTTAACACCTAATGAGGACAGCATAAACTTCTTTCTCTCCACATTGTAAACTAGTTTAGGAATCTTGAATGTGTCTATCATTTGTAAAAGAATGGCATCATCATCATTTTCTGAGACACTTACTTCCTGGAAAGATAAAAGAAAAAAATAACAGTTTGCTATACCATTTATGCTTCTCTTTAAAGTATGGACAATGTCTAATTAAGTTTAAGAGTAATTTAACTGACCTGTTCATAAGAAGACCTTAAACTCTTTTCTTGGTAATAGCTAAATGGGGGAGAACTGATCATGTTAATAAAAACTTTGAAGAAAAACAGAAAAAAGTGTATTGAGAAACACTGTCTTTAACAATTAAATCTTCCATAGCATACATAATTCTATTTATAAAACTTGACTGCTGCAGGATGGTGGTTGAATTTTACAAAAAAACATCTCATTCAACAGTACTCTTCATACCCTTCCTAGCAATCGGTCATGCGGTGCACACAATTAAATCATTGCAACAAAGGTCTGTGCATTTGACTGGGAAATGGGTCATCTCATGTGATGTGGAAAAAGAGCATAGATAAAGACCTAGACCAAATGAGAATTTATAAAATGCACAAGACAGAAATGAGAGGAGAGAACTCCATAATGAGACATCTAAAGCCAATGCCTTGCTCCTTTAGGTCTCAATTAGTAAGAGAAGGGAATTGAGCACTGATTTGTGCATTCTCTATCCCTAAGCACTGACATACCCTTTGCCTTTGCCACTCATAAATAGTAACCTTTAAACATTTATACTGGTTTTACTTCATGACATCCTATAGTCTTCCAATGTCTCTTTCCATCTGATCCTTAAAAGATACTCAACCCAGTTCACTTTTGAAAGATATTTAAAAGAGGATCTCGGTCTACACTCTACTTATTACTGATAATTTCTTAAAAAACAAAACTATGTAATATGAACACACCTTGAGGTAGAGAGGAGAACTGAAACTAAGCAACCTTAACTTTAGGACATACTATACCTGAGCGGCTTTGTATATGTAGTCCTTTGAAATCATTGTACTGTTGATTGGCAGTTTCTGCACAGCCTCTATAACTTTTTCAATCCATTCATCATGGTCTTCTTTGGGTAACGGTTCAAGAAGTTCACAGAGATATTTTGCTCCATCACTAGAAAACAAAACATAAAAAATACAGTAAGTAAATAAACAACTACATTACATCATCATCATCATCATCAAAACTGCAATAAATATAGCACAAACTAATATCTTGTAGCACAGGACACTGCACACAACAATTTTGTTACAAACCTACAACTTCCAAGCTTGCTAGTAATGCATCAGTTAAAAAAATGCTCATTTAGTACCTTTACAACTGGTGTAAGTGTCACAAGTATTATCACTTATTCTTCAATTCACTTTTGTCAATCAGAAGAGGGCAATTTTTACCCAAGTCAGATAATTTTACTTCATGTTATAAAATAACATAAATGCACTAGATTTTGTACCATCTACAAGAATAACAAATGTTTAACAACTTTTCTTCAAAAATACTATAAAAAAAATGTTTAACTTTGCTAATGCATTTGCACTCGCACTAACACGAAATAGCCTACTCTTGAAAAAAAATAAAAATAAAACAAGAATATGCTATAAATTTTTCCCTGAGGAAGAGCAAACACAACAATTCCAAGCTGTCGGAAAGAAAAAGCAGCATGTAAAATTACTGGACTTGTGCTATTGTTTACTGAAATAAAGTGTAAAGCTATTTTAAAAATCTTCTGTCACTCAACAACTTCATGCAACAGAATAAAAAAGTTTTATGAATATAAAATTTGCAAATATAAGCTACATAAAGTTTTATTAAAAATATGTTCAGGTATGTTAGCTATGGCACTGCTTAAAGCATACATTGCCTATAGCAAATGGCTATGGAAGATGAAGGTAATAGATTTTATCCTATCTCTTAACACAATGCACTGCATGAAACTGATTCACCTATTCCAAGCACACAATGGGAAAGACATCATCCAACTATAAAACCTTGCGACCTACATGGCCAGCAATTTCACAATTACATGCAAACCCTGGTTATCAGTGGGAATTCTGTTCTCAACGGCGTGACGATAACCGAAAATTGCTGATCCGGTTATTACTGGCAATTTGTGGAGATCGGTGCATATCGCCAACGGAAATCCAGTCAGTCATTGCTAGACAAGCGCCATAAACCCAGATCTCAGATAACCAAGGCTGCCAAGACTTATCAGAAAATGTGTTCGAAGCCAAAAGCTAAATAAAAGCATGGGACCTCACAGTGATGTTACGACTGTGGTTTTGGACTGTGTTGTGCCTTTCTTTAGGATTTGCATAGAAAAAATGAAGAAAACCCACTCTGTATTTGTTGATTCTGAATGGAATCAATAAGAAAATAGGTTAGATTAGGATATATCCAAGTAGCCTACAACTACCAGCATTGCACATTAGTTGCGAGATATTCTACAGAGAACTTTATGGGGTAAAGATATTTAAATGCTGTAAACTGAATTGAATTGAATATAGAATTTAGGCCGAAGGGCAAGCACTGGGATTTATAAAGTCATTCAGCGCTGAAACGAAAATTGACAGTAAAAAGTTTGAAAAGTGTAACAGGAGGGAAAACCCCAATGCAGTTGCACTACCTATGAATCGATTGTTAGGAGAGGGTACAAAGTAAAATGGAAGAAAGGGAACATGAAAGGAGGTGCAGTAAAAGGATAAAAATGCTGTAAACCTTTATGGGGTAAAGATATTTAAATAAATAGTACTATGAGTTATGGAAAGAGAAACTATAAAAATAGGGCTATCCCTATACCTATAATAGCCTAGCCTACTAATCCTTGCGGTTTCATGACAGGTTCGAAGTAAAATTAGACGCGCCAGTTCCTAAAACTGGCGAAAATTCTATGTGGAAATGGGTAATTAATTTTTCAGAGGTTCTTGAACTCGAGTCTTCGCCCTGTACTAACTAACTAATGCTACCATAGCCTGTTAGTATAGGGTACCATTAGCTAATAGTAGGCTAAGTCAAATATTCACATTAGCCTAGGTACAATTTTATCCACTAGGTAGCTAGCTACCTAGGTACCTAGTATATTTTCAACGATAGAGGGTCTGTTAAATTAAATATACCTAGTACATATTAGCCTAAATTAATTCCTATAAAATATTTAATATGAGTGCCGTAGGGAAGTGTAAATAGTATACTATACTACTACCTACTACTAGGGCTACCTAACAATAATCTAGGAGTTTCGTGACAAACTTTGGACAGCTGACTCGCTACGGAATTCTTATTCACTTATATTACCTTGAAATGACACAAAACAACAGACGTTTCAAGTCCTAACTATACATTCTCACCTCCGGATGGCTAATCCGTGCATCTTAAATAGGTTTATAACTTGATTCTTAAGCGAGGCCATCACGACTTTTCGAAGTAAAGAGGTTCCTCGATGGCGCCAAAACTTCAGTCTGTCAACCCCGTGTTTAGAAGGGAGGGGGACGTCAATAATCGTCAAACTTAGTATTATTCATTTTTATGTATGTTAATCATCTCTAAATGTTGTAAATAATTTAACATTTGTCAAAGGATTATCATATGGACACTGTACATGTCGTATATTAGGATTTTTAGAAGTTGCTAAAACCAGGGGAGCAAACATGACACTTTTTATACCATTTTTAGATTGATATCATATATATGATTTTAATAATAACATTGCTGTTGTAATTAAACTAACAGACCTATGCAACTCAAAGCTAAGCCGCTAAGTAATTCTAACTTAAGGAATATAATACATGAGCTCATGTAAGGGATAACGAGCCGAGTCTCCGATAAATAATTTCTTATACGACTATAAACAATTTCCTGCGCATCGGCTTTGCGCAGGGTTATGGTTTCTTCTTCTTCTATAGTAATCTTTATTCACAGGCCGTCGCGATATTGGTTTAGGCTAGAAAGATGACATCTCGAACCTGGAATCAGTTTTGGGGTTCCCGTTTTGTCAAGGCCCCTTTACAGAACGGAGTTGGTCGATACGTTCAGCAGCTGCAAAGAATTACTCTCAAGTTCTGCAAGACTCATGGCAATAGCAAAGGAATGAGGTAGGTAGCTGGTTTGTCGTTTGATTACCTAATGTGACCTAGGCTAGTAGGGGAAGATTAACCTAAATAGCTAGTACCTAGTATATTTTATTTAATGGATTTTTTTGTTAGGTTAGTATGGGCCTTAAACTGCCAGCAGACAACTTGGTCAAAACTGGTGTCCTGTCTTGATTTTCAAAATGTATAATTGGGGGCCTTCAGATTTCATGTGGTCCTCGCCTTAGGAATGGTCCGTATCTAGCCTAACCTAGTTTAGTGAATGCTGGCATAAATTTGCTGGTATTTTACACTAGAGCAAAAAAATTTCCTCAGAATACTGTAGAAAAGGGCAAAAAAATTTCCCCAGAATACTGTAGAAATACTAGTACTAGGTGTACACAGCCTAGGCTACAGAAAATTTGTAATTCTACATACTACTAGGTATAGCCTACCTATAGGTAAGCTCCGCAGGAGTGAACATAAAAAACAAGCAAAAGACAGTAAATTTCCCTGACTAGGTATCTCATATGAACTGCATTCTGTAGGCTGTTTAAACCCTTTTCTTTGTTCTGAGGACATTTTTTTGCTCTGGTGTAAAATACCAGCAAATTTACACCAGCACTCACTAGGTATAAGCTAGGTTAGGCTAGATACGGACCTTTCCGAACGTGAGGACCACATGAAATCTGAAGCCCCGCTTTTGCATTTTGAAAATCACGACAGGACACCAGTTTTGACCAAGTTGTCTGCTGGCAGTTTACGGCCTATGCTAACTTGGTCTGCATAGGTGCATTTTTTTTTAACCTACCCTTAGGCTAGGGTTGTATAGGCTATGCAGTCAACAAAAAATTCATTATGTAAACTAGTATATTTACTGTAATTTTTCTGCACTCCTCTAGTTGCATTTTACAAGTCGGCTTTCATACCATTCACTTTCAGCATATGGAATCATATTTTTCCCAGGTCATTTGAGTAAAGTATTATTGTATATTACAAATTTTAACCATGAAAAGCTTACTAAAGTAAGCGAGTACTATTTGAAATATTCATGTTGGCTTAATCATTATTTGGGTGATGTTTTACCATGCAATACATAATAATGTACAATAGCTATCTACACAGAAGTATACTACAGTTATAAGTTTATGTACCCTCACTAATGTATTTAATACTATTTTACAGGGAGTACATAGAGAAAGAACTGATACACTTTGCGAGAGAAAACCCTGGAGTTGTCGTATATGTCAAACCTCGAAGGCACAGAGCACCATGTCTTAAGGCTGAGTATTGTAAGTAACATATTAGTGATTAGTAACATATAAAGTTCTTATTTCCTCTGAAAAGGATATTATAGTGTGAAAAGGATATTATAGTGGATCTGTTTGCTTGTTTGTCTGATAACAGACAAGTTGTGGACCTCCCAAAAATCTCAAGGGGTTAATCTTGAATTAATATTTTCATGTGTTGGATTAAAGGCAAAACCATGCCAGAAATCAAATGTATGTGATACATATAGTTTAAAAATTTAGTGTCTGCCACCATTCACTCTTGAGTTTTCTGTTATTTTTTAATACAATAAGTTCACTTGACATTAAGATTGAAAAATATGGTGCTCAGTTTTGTTCCTCTTGTTATAAATAGTCTAACAGTACAGTGTTTGGAAATATATGTTTTACATATACCAGTATTTTTCAGAACAGAACCAAATGTGGAAAGCTTCCCCCAAATTTAGTTAACTTCACTGTTTCCAAATCATATTTTATACGAAAGTTTATTATTTTATTACCATATTCCTTTGGAACTAGATTATTTCAGAAAATTTGTTTGATAATACATTAATCCTTTGGGGTTACCTACATATTTTATTAAATAACAGTTGGGTGAGATAAGAGTCTACGAAGTGAAGCCAGTCCATGAAATATGTTGTACTGTAGCATTAATAAAGTTTTTTTTTTCGCTTTTCAGTAATATTGGAATGATAAAAATTATTTCTTTTTGACGTGCTAAGGGTATTGTATTATTTTCATGCAGTGAATGGAGGAGAGGATTATATATCAACACACCAGCTGCCCTGCCAAGATATTGTCCGTTGGATGGCGTACTTGAAAGGGAAGTCTGGATACCACACAGAACGACTGCGTAAATTACAGCATACTGATCATCCTTCCATTCAGGGACCTTGGACTCCTTGGATCCATCGAGACCAACAAATCAACATAGCCAAATACCCAAATGTAAGCCATAATGCGGGATTCTTTGTTTTTTGTGGCACTTTATAAGTAGTTCTGGCACCAAGGAAGGTAGTACATATCTTTACCATTAAAAAAGTCTGGTTCAACATGCAAGGTAACACAGGTAGCCTGAGTTTTCAGAGACAATGTACACTACCTGTACATGTTTCTACATTTTAGACAACAACAAACATCCGTTGTGGTGTCCCTTTGATCCTAATTTGTTTTCCTACCTAGCTGTCCAATTTCAACTGTACAATCCTTCTGGTTTCATACAAGTCTAGATGACTCTGAGTTGTGAGGTAGTCCAATACTCTTTGGTTTTCATGAATAATACAGATTTTATTTATGGTTTATGACAATACTATTGTAATATTTCAGCATTGTATACAAAGATAAGAAATAGATTACCATTGAAATGGGACAAAACTCATGTTACCATTTATTTTTATGAAGACTGAGCTTTGAGGATACTTTTTACTGTTATTCCTTTGACATCAGGTTTAAAAATGTAAAATGTTTCTCCAGATATTGTGCAAGTAGCTTCACAAATACTGAAAACTCAAAATTTGTCTGCATTTTTACACAACTAAAAATAACTGTGTTAATCAGGAACTTTGATTTATGAAATAGAACTTTAAGCTTGTAAGACTTTGTCTTCATAAAAAAAGTCAATGGTATTTAGTAAATTATCGGGGGATTCTTAATAGCAGGTTAAGCTGAATGTCTTCATGGGACCCAGCGCTTGGCCTTTGGCCTAGACTCTATACGTATTCTATTCTATTAATAACACTGCTTAGTGGGCTGCTGACAAAACCAATTTTTAAAGTTTACTCATTTTCTATATGTACAATTATCCATCATCTTGTTCCATTCTTTGTATAATTTAGTCTGCCACCTGAAAAGGTGTACATACTATAATAGCACTTCTCATTTGCATAAATTGTTGTTAATAATGGAGAAACTTTGTTTTTATTATTTTCAGGAGGAATTATCCCATGCACCAGTTACTGATAAAAGTGCTACTGAAATTCTTAGAGAACTGTTTGAGAGACAAAAGCTGATGGAAAGTGAGGAAGGTCCTGCTGAAACAAACGAATCTTCAGAGAAAAGCTCTTCAAATTGAGTAGAAAATCTGAGCATTTACAGATAATGTTTTGTACAGTTGAAGCTTTTGTAGTACTTTTTATTTGTGATGTAATGCATTACTGTAAATATTTTGTATTTAAATAAAACCATAAAATACCAAGGGTTTTGCTTCTGTAACCAAGAGCCACTGAATATTGTTCTGATACTAATAAATTTGCATTTCCATTATTGCTGACCATACAGTGTATTTGCTTTTCTCAAAACTGTTGGGAATAGCAATCTTATAACTTTTTAGTTTAGGCCTAATGGAAAATGAAGGGGACAGAAAAAGTGGGGCCTTTCTTGAAGAAAGCCGTAAACCTAAAAACTAAGAAATGAGAGGATTTCCATTTCTCCAGGAAGTGTGGGATGGCAAGGTTGGCTGAATTGAAGTCTTTTCTCGTGAAATAATAGCTATAAAGCAAGACTGCAGAACCACCCATTCACTGCTAAGTCTTTGCTTGAATAGGCAATGGTATATTTAAAAGGAATGCTTTCCAATACATCCACTTTTCTATCAAACTTAATTGGGCTAATTAATTTAATTTGGGTGTATAGATCGTGCATCTAATGTAGCTCGATCAACACGTGTCTTCATTGTTAATAAGAGGTGATTCGAGGTTATAGTTGGACTAAAACTTGTTGAGGGGGTTACTGTTCAGATACTGCACTTGGCAAGATTATGTGCTGAGTCAGGCGCTAACTAGGAACGCCAGTGAATCTGTCATTGTCAGTGGATTTCGCTCTAAACCAGGTGAACAAACTTCTCCAAGCTAGGGCAATGATACTGTACTTTTTCATATCTTCATTTACCATTCCAGCTTACGACTTGGTACAAAAACTATAGTACAAAAAGGCTAAATCGAAATTAGGTAAGAATTAGAGTATTGATACTAAATTATAATTTTTTGCTGCTATTTAATTGTGACTTAAGTGCTGCTTTTTGGCGGTAAGATTTTCACATATATACACAATTGCCTAATTTACAGAAAGTTAGGTTTTGACAAGTAAGTGAGCATTTATAGGTTGTGAAACGTTTTGAAATCTATTTGAAATGAGAGAGTGAGAGAGAGATTCGCGATCAACAATCCTGTCTTCCACAAGCAGTTATGCAGCATAATAGTAAACTGACAACCAACAGCTAACCATAGCAATATATAAGACACACTACAACTATGGATGGCAACAAATGACGAGAGAGAGAGGAGCACAGTTATGATTTTCTAAAAGAACTTGTAACACATACGTAGTAGAATGAAAAGTTTATCACAATAATTATCTTTATATAACCATTATTCACCACATTACTGACTACTATACTACTACTTCTACCTAACATTGTCATTGTCAAGTTTTCATAATTCTGAAATGCATACAGGTATAAAATAATGTTCCTTATTGGATCGATAATGACAGCCTAAGCTATTGAAAATGTCTCAATTATTTTCCAAAATTTTAATACGTCAGATTTTCTGCTTCTGCGTTAGTACAAATTTTAAACATCCTGCAAATAAGAACAACGAAATTTTTCAGTAACCACTGAAAGAAAGAATAATATAAGAATTTAATGGTAAACAGATAAATGCAATGTTAGTCGAACCCAGGGGTTACGTACGAAACCATTCCGTCATATTTTCCCTTGCAAGTTACTTCAAGATCACATTTCCACCTGAAAGTTACTTCGAGATCATATTTTCCCCTGAAAGTTACTTCAAGATCATATTTTCCCCTGAAAGTTACTTCGAGATCATATTTCCCCCCGAAAGTAAATGCAAAATAGACCAGCCAGTTACCCGGAGAGATAAAGAACTCGACAAAGAAACGAAGCGTGGATACTCTGAATTTAATGAACGGAGCAACGCGCGAAATCACACCGGTACGAAGGAACGCTGCCAAAACACAGAATTAGACTTAGCTGACATAATGGGAAAACTCTAGCAAATTCTCAGAGCTTTGGGGACGGTGAGTTGAACCGTTATATGTCACCGCATCGCATTTTTATTTTTAGATTACTGGGAACATTTTTTTAAGCCTAAGTAAGTGCCAATCTCGCAGTTTACTCATAGCTCGTATTGAAATATTACAGGTCTCACGGTAACTGACTACACAAGTGTGCTAGACCATTCTCCAGCCACCTGGGCGCGAATTAATGACTAATTTTTGGCCGGGCGTCCGCCTCCCAGCGATTGCGTTGCTAATGCTAACGTCTGAATGCGTAAGACGCTTCGAGAACTTTAGTATGGCAACAACAGAGCCATTAGAACAAAAAGCAAACTGAATTAAAAGCATTCGTACTACAGTATATCATTTTCGCAAGGAAAACATCCTTTCCTTTGGGGAATGTTCTGGGTGAAATGTCACATCGGCTGTAGGTCACGACAAGAGCTAGTGTTAACTGTGATTTATTTTAGAAAATTAATTTTTGAAGGATGTAACTACTAACGTTAAAAGATCACGAATAAAATGCAAATATAAACTCAAGCGTCACTTTATATATATATATATATATATATATATATATATATATATATATATATATATATAACTGATCACGAAAGTTTGGAACGTGATAAACCCATCAATAAAGGTATAAGCCACGAAGGAAAAATAAACAACGGAGTTTCTGCAAGGTCTTCCGACTCGACGTCCTTTACTCCAGCAGAAACTCCATTGTTTATTTTTCCTTCGTGACTTATACCTTTATATATATATATATATAATATATATATATATATATATATATATATATAGTGTGTGTGTGTGTGTGTGTGTGTGTGTGTGTGTGTGTGTGTGTGTGGTGTGTTCACTCATCTAGGACAAGCCAAAAGACTTAAATTATTTTAGCAAGCTTCTTAACAGAATAGGTACGTACTTCCCATACACGGAGAAAGTAAGACGAAAGAGAAGAAGCAACATGTGCCGAATCAGCATCTAAATTGAATAAATAAAAAGTAAACTTGTGAAAGTAAAGAAATATGTATTTCAGTGTACCTAAGCAAAGGTAGTCAAACTCATGACCAAATCCACCAAGTTTCACCGGAAACAAAAAAATGGCTGAAGGTACGGCAGTGTTTTTATTCACTAGTAACGCTAAACTTGCTTCTGAAACACATCTATGAAAGGGCTAGAACAACAAATGGTAATGGTGGGAGGGACGAGTGTTGAAATTGGTTAGCCTATCAATGAACTGGAGTTTGACACAAATTGGCTCTGCCAGTCTGCCAAGAATCAAATCTATCGAGCACAACAGGTACTTTCAATAAGGGAGAACGATACATCTACCCTCACTAGAGCCCAGTTCATCATGCAAAGAAGTTTCATCAATAAGCAAACATTCGGTTACAATGGCCTACAAAAGGCACACTCTCCTAGGTTATCAGAAGCTTATAAGGTCAAGGATAAAGTCACAATATTTCACAGGTTCCTCAGGGGACGAGGGAAAGACAAAACACCAGTAGATTATGCAATATAGTTTTAGTAATGGGCAGGACTACTGCCACCTTTCTTCGACCTGATCTTGTGCATCTTATTCCCAAGTGTGAATGCTCTAGTCTAAACGCTTCCAAGCACTGACCTAATGCCTATAGTTTTGCTGAAATGAAGGTCCTTGGCTAAAACTAAGAGCTTTATGAAGCCTTTGTCTTTTTTCTGACCATCAATGAAGGTTTTGAAGGCACAATCTACTGCCAATTTCTTACCTTATTTCTGTATAGTTATCCTTCTTATGAGATTTTTCAGTTTAGGGCTTCTGGCCTTGTTCGTAAACTAGCCAATTTCTCTAGGAATTAATTTTGCTTGATCTGCCCCTTTCATGATTTCTTGTGGCGAAAACCTAGTGTCTGTAGTACTAGCTCTATATTTCTCTTTCTCCAACAGCGTTTTGTCTATGTTTCGTTACAACTTTCCTTTGTTTACAACATTTCTTTGTTTACCTTCATTGGAATCTTGGTTTCTGTATTGCTTCATATTACTGGGAACTGTAAAATGCGAGCATTGGCCATATGAAACGGGGTAGAAAGAGTATACTCAGTCTAATGCATATAAACACTCTTATCCTATCTAATCCAGGTACTCAGAAGTTTCTAATATCATTTGAAAATCTGATCATTCCACTGCTCTTATCAATAGCCAGGACTTATTGACAAAGTAGCTTGTTCCAAGAATATGGGAGTATCAATAAATATGCTGTAAATATTGTATGCAATACTCTGAAGGTAGCTCCTTGTTGCAAGAACTTAATTTTTAAACAGATACTGCCTTGGACTATCATTCATTCTCCTGAGCTGGCTGGCTATATGGGGTGGCTCTGCAATATAGCTGAATGGTTTTTGTCATATGCACTTATCATATATACAAGATGGAAAGTTATGTAGTACTTATAAGACAGAGTACGTAAAATGAGGTAATTTCTGTCTGATATGGGTTTCCTGAGTTTGATAAGCATTTTGCCATTACGATTAGCCTAAATACATTCCAACCTTTTTTTTTCTTTCAAAGCTAAATTTCAAGTCTATAGCGTTTGTGTTCCCAACGTGAGGAATCAGCCAAGTCAGTGATAATTTTAGACAATGCAAGCATCCATCATCTGGTAAACTACAGTTTGTTGTAATTCAGTAAACATTTCAGTTCAACTTATAACAAAGGAGCAAGTTTTATGTATACCTTGGCTGTGAACAAAGGCAGCTTTCCCGAGCAAGAATTAGTCTCATAAACTGAATATTAATAGAACGCTAGCCTTGTCAATCACGAGATTTCTGTAGCATTAAGAAATAACAGTTAACGGGTGATTATACACAGGGTTAAAAAAAATCACAATAATTTACCTTAACATTTATCGTGTCAGCAAATTGTAACGTTTTGTAATTTCGCATTCACATTATAGACACTTTTATAGACACCACGATACCTATTTCATTTTAAAAATAGAAAATAAATCCTGTCCCACTAGAAGACGAAAATGGCACTGAAATCTAATGTCCCTCATTTTGATTGTATATTTATATACATATGGTATAAATATACCGTATCATTAGTCTTATGTCTTACGTCTTTTCAGAGAGGTATCGTGAGTCCAATAATGTTGAAAGTGAGGAAACCTCACGTGCTAAAATAATACAACACATGAAGTGTTATATTCAGCAATGAATGACATCAAAGCACCGTAAAAACTAATACAACTCGACGGCAGAGATTTTTTTCTATAGAGGTCGCAGAGAGGCCGAGAAGGGAGGCAAAACAGGCAACACCGTGACATAACTTCCGGCCAATTCTCACGAAGGTTCTAGAAGTTTCCCGAAGAGTGTCGAAGCTGAGGCGGATGTCGGTTGCCGAAAGCAAATTTGGTTTCGTTATTTTCTCGCTTTTAAACGAATGTTCGAAGAAGCGATGTATGAAAGGCCCATTATTATAGCCTTGTCCAAGTTCCCTCACGTCCTGGGATATACTTCCTAAGGATTTTTCGAAGTTTCCTTTCTTGAGTGATGAAGGAAATCTTAGGGTGACAAGTGACAACATTTTCTTTCCAATATTCTGAGTAAACTATGCTTCTTTATACATATGATTTACCAAAGTTGACACCTTTATACAGATGCAATATAACAAATACGCAAGGCTAATTTTAAAAACGTGATGGTTCTAGAAATGACCGTAACGGAATTTTCCATCAGGGTGTATCTGGCAATTTGGGCATCAGGGGGTACGACCTGGGGTATTTAAATCTCAGCGGTGGCACTGGCACTCTCAGATACCGGCAAAGCACTACAAAGCAACGCAGCTGCTGCCTCTAGCACAAGGCACTCACTACCGAGACTTTTGGGCCTCGTAGGCAAGTTGAATCTTCTGAGAGTTTTAAGTGTTCAGTGAACTCATTCAAGGTAAGACTTCTTCAACCAAATGTTTCTCATTATATACAGTTTTGAATGACTTCAAGTTATCCTTTTCATATCAAGCATTTCAATAACTGTCCGCTAGACTTTAACCCACAACTGTAGCTATTATTAATGTGTTGGTTTTAACGGTGCTTAGATGGTGAAAAGAAATAAGAAATATTTTGGTGTGTTAAACAATCCGGTGTTCCAACGAGCGCTCTCTCTCAAGGTATACGGGAGCCGGTCGACACCATTCGCTAATGAGAGATAATTAGAACCATTGACTACTGAAGAACACGTGTGTCTGAGTCTGCTGTCACTATAGTTTTAGTTTAATTTTCTTTTTCATTTTCTTACCTGTAGGAAATTCATAATGCGATCAAATTCGGATCAATGCCATCATGTGTTTTTTAGGATGGAAATTTGGTCATCATTTTGGATTTAACTGGTTTTTGGCTTAAATTATACAAACACATAAAGGACGATAACCCAATACCATTTAATTTTTCTGATCATTGTGTTTTATCGAGGTTTACGATAGTGTGTATTATTGATGCTGAACAAGGATTTATAATAACCTCTAGTTATATATAAGTAGTAAGATATTGTGACATAGATTATCTGCTGAACTTTATACTTCAGCAATGGATACAGCAGTTCTATAAATAGCATACCATATCACTGCGCGACTGCTAATTGTCTCGCAGAACAGAACGAATACGTTTGTTAATTATCAAGAATCTTTGTTATCGAAACAAATTACCGTTTAAGCCCGTGTCAAGTGCGCCATTATTTCCACGTATTTCTTTTTTCCCCAATTTCCTCAATTTCACACATTAAATAATTGCTATATCGCAATATTAAAATTCATTAGATGAAATTAAAGAGCTGTAATAGTATACAAGAACCTCGCTGCTTTGAAACATACTGAGAGCGACGATTAAAATTTAAAAGAAACTCATTTTAGCGTCAAATATTCATTGATATAAGCACGGTTCTATCTGGACCGTGGATATAAGATACCCAGCCAGCTGTAAGAAGTCCGGGAGGTTGGGGGAGGGGAGTGGACCTCGTTCTTGCCGTAATGTTCGGGAAAGAACACATGGCCTCCACGCTTCATTCTCTTGGTTATTTTCAGACAGCGCAGACTTGGCGTAGTAACCCCCCCACAAATTTCCTTATGCTAGTGGGGGTGTTTCCCTCCGTTTTCTGTTCTTCGCTTCTACTCGCCTCTCGCATTCTCGTCTAATTTTACCTCGATTTTGCAAGGATTTTACCTTCCCATGCGTCATGCCTATATCGCAATGTTAAATCATTTTACCATTTTACGAAATATCTGTTGCTTATACATTATATATCGACTATCTAAACCCACTTTGCAAGAGAATGCCAAACCATGCAACAATGAAACTTTCACCTGTTTAATATATATAGTTAATAAATTCCCAGTTTTAACTAGAAATAATACAACGTCTTAACCAGAAATGATTAAATACAATTAGCATGAATGCCCCCACCCACATAGGAGCTCTGGGTCTATATCTATAGGACGCCCCTACCTATAGCCCCACAAGCATATAAATATAGCAGCATCCACACCCCACGCCCTCCACGAGAGGCATGCTGGCTGCCGCCATATTTGAGCTTCGCCTTTGCTCGTTCGCTAATGCTCTAATTCCATCTCGCCCTCCTACAGGAAATATGGTTAGTCTCGTTACACCCAAGGCACTCCATCCTTGTCACAATTATACCAGGTGTTCTATTACTAACCTAGATTAACTCAGTCGACGCATGACTACTGTCACGTGTGTTATGTAACAAGTAGTGGTTTCTCTGATACATTTTTTAACACTGTGCTTGGTATGCCGCGAACGCTACCCCGGTTTTTGTTAATTTAAAACGCCACTCTCTCTCTCTCTCTCTCGTTAATCTGATCCTGCACTTGAGAAAAAAATAGATGAATGGCCAAAGAATTTATTGGCAAGTGAAATAGGAAAGCTTTTCATGTAGCTAACGTAAAATGCCTCGGGTTGCGTAAGTATAGATTTGCTGAAGATATTCTTGTTCGGCAACCTCGCCTCTTGGCGTTGGGTCAGTCAAGGGAATCACGACTATGCTAGATTCTGCGTAGTAATTTTTTCTTTTCTTTATCCATCCCCAGTTACCAATGGTTTAAATATTTCTAAACTTCTTGTCTGCTTAAAGGCATGCATAGCTTTCTTACGGAGCCTTGAGGTCATTCTTTGAAATATTTCATTGCATATAAAGTAAAAAAAAAAAAAATAAAATCAGTTTATAAACACTCTTGAATATGAAATCTAATGCAAGATGCCCAGTATGATAAATATTTGCCTTAATTATGAATGTTTTCATGATACTGACAAATGAGAGGTCACAGTTCACCCCACGTGTCAGTCTCGCAGACATGACCCACAAGCCTCAATCTATTGACCCCAACCATTTGCTTCTTCCTCAGATGCCTGAAGACATGAACGACGAGACCGAGACCTTCGCCTTCCAGGCTGAGATTGCTCAGCTGATGTCCCTGATCATCAACACCTTCTACAGCAACAAAGAGATCTTCCTTCGTGAGCTCATCTCCAACTCCTCAGATGCCCTGGACAAAATCCGTTACGAGTCCCTGACGGACCCTTCCAGGCTGGAGAGCGGAAAGGACCTCCACATCAGGATTGAGGTCGACAAGAATGACAGGACCCTGACCATCATGGACACTGGCATCGGCATGACGAAGGCCGATCTCGTCAACAACCTGGGTACCATTGCCAAGTCCGGCACGAAGGCTTTCATGGAAGCCCTGCAGGCCGGCGCCGATATCTCCATGATTGGTCAGTTTGGTGTCGGCTTCTATTCCGCTTACCTCGTTGCTGACAGGGTCGTGGTCACTTCCAAGCACAATGATGACGAACAGTACACTTGGGAGTCGGCCGCTGGTGGCTCTTTCACAATCAGGCCAGACAAAGGTAGGTCGATCTCTTCTTAGAAAATGCTACCTTGTAGTTGAACAGCTACACAAAATCTAGAAAACCTCTTTCCACATAATACCATTTTGTATAATGCAAAAAGGGCATATGACAGAAACCATTCAGCTAGATTGCAGAGTCACCCCATACAGCCTATCAGGTCAGGAGAATGATAGCTTAAAGCAGTATCTGTAAAAAAAAATTGGGCTGCTGAGGTTGACCTTACACAAACTTCATGAAACACATAGCATAATATTAGCATTAATCACCTCTTCTCTCTTCCTCAGGTCAGCCACTGCAACGTGGTACAAAGATCACACTTTACCTGAAGGAGGATCAAGTAGAGTATCTGGAGGAGCGTCGTATCAAGGAGGTGGTCAAGAAACACTCACAGTTCATTGGTTACCCCATCAGACTCCTAGTAGAGAAGGAAAGGGAAAAGGTAGGGAGGATCAGGCTATTAATTTATTCACTTCCCTTATCTCAACACCTCTCAAACCATCTGTCTTGATACAGAGTTCTTTTTCAATAAATGTCAGTGCATCACCAGAAACATAGTTAGTAATCAATATTTTCTTTACTTTTCACACGACAGCAAGTACCAGATGATGAGGAGGAGGAACAGAAGGAAGAAGAGGTCTCTAAGGTGACCGATGATAAACCAGTGGTGGAAGATGTTGGTGCTGATGAAGCTGCAGATGGTGTTGAGAAGGCAAGGAAAATGAAAACAATCAAAGTGAAGTATACTGAAGATGAAGAACTCAACAAAACCAAGCCACTGTGGACCAGGAACCCTGACGACATCTCTGAGGAAGAGTATGGTGAATTCTATAGGTCCCTCACAAATGATTGGGAAGATCATTTGGCTACAAAGCACTTTAGCGTTGAAGGTCAGCTCGAATTTCGGGCCCTCCTCTTTGTGCCCCGCAGAGCACCTTTTGATCTGTTTGAAAACAGGAAACAAAAGAATAAGATCAAGCTCTATGTGCGTAGAGTCTTCATTATGGACAACTGTGAAGACCTCATTCCTGAATACCTTAACTTCATCTGTGGTGTAGTTGATTCTGAAGATTTGCCTCTTAACATTTCTCGTGAGATGCTGCAGCAAAACAAGATCCTCAAGGTTATCCGCAAGAATTTGGTGAAGAAAGCCATGGAACTGTTTGAGGAGCTCATGGAAGACAAAGATTCTTTCAAGAAGTTCTATGAAAACTTCTCAAAGAATATTAAACTTGGTATTCATGAAGATTCAACCAATCGCAAGAAATTGTCTGAACTTCTCCGCTTCTACACATCTGCCTCAGGAGATGAGATGAGCAGCCTTAAGGACTATGTCTCTCGCATGAAGGAAAACCAGAAACAGATCTACTACATCACAGGCGAGAGCAGGGATTCAGTTTCTAATTCAGCATTTGTAGAGAGGGTCAAGAAGGGAGGTTTTGAGGTCATCTACATGATTGACCCCATTGATGAATACTGCATCCAGCAGCTAAAGGAGTATGATGGAAAGCAGCTGATCTCTGTCACTAAGGAAGGACTGGAGCTCCCAGAAGATGAAGAAGAGAAGAAGAAGAGTGAAGAGCAGAAAAAGAGACTGGAAAATCTATGCAAGGTAATTTCCACATAGCATTTTCAATCTTGTTTCTTTCTTATAACAGCATCCTTATGATTCTGATACCTGTAATTCTAAGATATCAGTGCTATAAAAGCATGCGAGTTAGTAAAGATTATACTTTTCATTTTGTTTCATACATACATTTGTTGGGGGCAACTGAACTTTTACATATTCAAATGACTACATACTTTTCTATATGTAACACTCATGTTAACATTTTACTCTTCCCAGGTGATGAAGGATATTCTAGACAAGCGCGTTGAGAAGGTTGTGGTGAGCAACAGACTGGTGACATCCCCATGCTGCATTGTGACTTCTCAGTATGGCTGGACAGCCAACATGGAACGTATCATGAAAGCTCAGGCCCTTAGGGATGCCTCCACCATGGGCTACATGGCTGCCAAGAAGCACCTTGAGATCAACCCGGATCACACAATCATCGAAAACCTCCGACAGAAGGCAGACGCTGACAAGAATGACAAATCTGTGAAAGATCTTGTCATGCTGCTCTTCGAGACAGCTCTTCTGGCCTCCGGCTTCAACCTGGAGGACCCTGGTGTTCACGCTGCTAGGATCTACAGAATGATTGGCTTGGGTCTCGGCATTGACGATGAAGACGTTGCCGGTATTCCAGATGACATCAGCCCAATGGACGACATGCCTCCTCTTGAGGGCGAGGACGAGGACATGTCCCGAATGGAGGAAGTTGACTAAATTATATCTACAAAAAAGTAAATTTGGAAGGTATATCTACATCATCAATCATATAATGCTTATCATAAATATCATTCCTCGTGAAAATATACCAAATATATTTTTCTCATAATTTATCGACGCTTTGTAAGTGTTCAGCTTTCATACTCATCATACTCCCCACCCCCCTTTTTTTAATCATCAAACATATTAGTCCTGTGATATCTTTTCAAACATAAAGTTGTCTAAAAATGCTAGAACTGCCTTTGATAGGCAGTTGGAGTAGCCTTTAAAAAACTTGATTCATCTAATGTCATTACTGCATTTTACTATTCATGTTTTAACTTATGTTTCGTAAATAAAACATAAAGATCAACTAATTTGTTTATTTCACACCCTTATTTCTCTACGAATGAAATGATATTGAGAAATGTGGCTGAAAGTTAAGAAATATTTGGAGAAGAAAACTTTCTCGGCTCAACAGCAATGAAAAAAAAATTGGCCTCTTTTAGCTCAACTGCACCGATTGAGAAAAATTACTCTTGTTTGCCTCAGTGGAAAAACGGGGGAGGGACAACTCTCCTTCACCTCTGAAGAAGAAGGGTAAAAGAAAACTAATAAACTCAATTGAACATTGGGGGTGAAAAAACTCTTATTAAGCTCTACAGAACAGAAAGGGAGGAACAACTCTATTGAACCCAATTGGACATAGGAGTAGAAAAAGTCTCCTTAAGCTCAACACAACAGTGAGGAAGACTCTCTCGTTAAGCTCAATAGCACAACAGTGAGGAAGAGTCCTTAAGCGCAACACAACAGTGAGGAAGACTCTCCTTAAGCTCAATAGCCCAGTGAGGAAGACACTATTCTTAAGCTCAACACAAAAGTGGGGAAGATACTATTCTTAAGATCAACACAACAGTGAGGAAGACTCTCTCCTTAAGCTCAATAGCACGCATTGTTATTCCATAATTGCTACTAGGGTCGTACCCTATCGATACACTGTTGCTACGGAAGGACGCTCCGATAATTGACAAGCCAGTACACCTTTCAAGGTCACTTTGGTTCAAGGTCACACTATAATTCCAGGTCGAGGAGTCCTTAACAGCACGTGTAGGGAGCTTTCGCCTTTCAAACCTTTTCACTGTCAATTTTCGCTTTAGCGCTGAGTGGCCTTAGTTGCCCCAGTGCTTGGCATGTGTGCCAAAAGTCTATAAATCTATACAAAAATATTCCAAAATGGCAATGTGCCAAAAACGAGAGAGAGAGAGAGAGAGAGAGAGTTCTGAAAAATTATGAAACATTAGCAAAATAGGATGCCTTTTCCTTATTTCTAAGAACACATCTGGATCTGAAAGAGAGAGAGAGAGAGAGAGAGAGAGAGAGAGAGAGAGAGAGAGAGAGAGAGAGAGAGGTGGGCAGTATCATAAACATCAACAAAACTTACGGCAACAAGTGCCACAATTTCTAACTGATTCTCTTCCGCTGAGTCACTGTTTGTAATACCCTCCTTTTTCACGAACACCCACGCCTCTGGATCCAACCAGGTAACAGGTAGTATATTACGGTTAAGGCGCAGGATGGGTGCCAGGTGGGCGTGGCTTCCTCAGCGATCAAGGCCCGCCCACACGATGCCGTACCTAGCGGGAGTTCGCTAAGGCACGTGATGCGGGAATTGGCGGGTGGAGGTGGGCGGAAGTTGAGGGTCTGATTTGCAGAGTTGTCCAGTTCATTTTGTTTTTATTATTATTATTATTATTATTATTATTATTATTATTATTATTATTATTCTGAAGGACATTAAAAAGCAAAGGGATGTAACAGACAACGTAAATGGAATTAATACGCCAGTGCAGTTGAAAGGAAATATGACAAGTACACGGATTTGTGAAATTGTGTAAGACAAAACATGAAATTTTATTACAATATTGCAAGCATTTGAAATTGTGTAAGAGAAAACAAACTTATCTTGCAGTATTGCAAGCCTGTGAAATTGTTTAAGACAAAACACAAAGTTTCCTTGCAATATTGCAAGCATATGAAACTGTAAGACAAAACATAAAATTATCTTGCAATATTGCAAGCATGTGAATTTGTATAAGATAAAACATGAAATTTTATTGCAATATTGCAAGTGTGTGAATTTGTGTAAGACAAAACATGAAATTTTATTGCAATATTGCAAGTGCGTGAAATTGTGTAAGACAAAACAAAAGTCTCTTGCAATATTGCAAGCGTGTGAAATTGTTTAGGACAAAACAAAGTTTTCTTGCAATATTGCAAGTGTGTGAAATTGTGTAAGACAAAACAAAATTCTCTTGCAATATTGCAAGCGTGTAAAATTGTTTAAGAAAAAACAGAAAGTTTTCTTGCAATATTGCAAGCGTGTGAAATTGTGTATGACATAACATAAAATTCTCTTGCAATATTGCAAGCATGTGAAATTGTGTAAGACTAAGCATAAAATTTTCTTTCTATATTGCAAGCGTTAAACTGGAAATCAGACAAAATAGATAATATTTGACTGCATTTACAAAAAATTATGGCCGATATCCTTTTTAAAACTGAATATTGCAATTATTTTTGTCACTCCTTCAGTTTTCCCTTGTTGGAAAAATTATGGATTGTGATGATGCAAAATTCCCGGTGACTTTTCTTTGTTTGCGATTTATTCACTTTTAAAAGCTGATTTGTGTGACTATAACTGATTCATTAAGGTAGATTCTGGTGAGGCTTATTCTTACAGACGTTTGTTTTGGTTTGGCCGCTGATTGGATTGGTCCGGAGGTAGGCGCTCCCGCCAATCAGCGCCGCCAAACTAAACCTCTAGCATAGGGATCTCCAAGGAATCCTTAATGAACCAGTTATAGTGGGTCCTTAATTTTTTTTTATTTTCAAATGTTAAAGTTATTAGTTGCGTAACAAAGGCTGGTTTTTTAATCTTTATTTTAGGCATCACGCCAGTGAGAGAAAGTGTTAACGAAATCATTCAATTTGTGCTTTTCCTAAATAATGTTAATATTAAAGGGAAACCAGCACATTTATTTAATTGGAATTGTTCCCTTTAAGAAATGTAATTGAGATTTGTATTAATATTTTTTACCCGTGATGATAAGATTCATAATTTCAAATGCGCCTCATAGATTGCTCTCTCTCTCTCTCTCTCTCTCTCTCTCTCTCTCCAACCAAGAATATGAGAGGTAACTAGCAATAATGTTGCGACAAGATGTGGTATTTTATATTAAACAACTTTGCTAGAAAAAAGCAACACTTACAGGAAGTATAAGTGTTCTATTTTGTGAAATATAAACGCTAACTTCTCTGGACATTTTACATTCTAATAACCTCTGCTTCTAGCACGAAACGAGGGGGTATTACCAGGACTCACTGGGTATTACCACATCCGCACAAACGATAGTTAATAGTAATCCCTATTCATTCCAAGTTAAGTACATGTATCAAGTTAAATCTTATTTCTTAGGCTGGATTCTTTAACAGATCGGAGGATTGCCGTGACGCACAAAGCGACACAATCACGCGCACTACTGACTTCATATTTTTGATGCCTGTAAACCCCTGCTTCAGAGTAGACACACTTTGGCTTCGCTGGGTTCAACGTTAAGACTGACCAAATGCCCTTGCCCGCGAGAAAGAAGAAGAGCAAGAACATCCTGGACTGCGTTCCATCGACGGCCGAGGTGCCCCTAGGATGGGTCACCTCTGGGGGCATCTGGAAGATCAACGTCTCGCCTAGCGAGACCACGACCCCCGAAGAAGAGGGGGATGAGGAGGAGGAGGGCAAGGAGAACGCGTCCAACCAACACCAGAACATTTTCCGCAGCCTGTTCCTCATGCGCATTACCCTGAAGGTCATGGGCACCATACCCATGCACTACAACAAGGCAACCGGGACTTACGAGTTCCGGTGGCTCACTTTCTCAGCCATGCACACCTGCGTCATCTTCGCCTGGTTCAACATCCTGTTGGTCACCACTGGCATCGGTCTAGGGAGGCTGTTCACCGAGTGCGACTTCCTGGGTAAGTCGACCAGCCACGAGATCGAACTCCTGACGGTCATCATCATCGTCGGGTGCCTCCTGAACGCCTGGGTCGAGATCTTCTACCTCCTCTGCCACCGGAACTCGTTCTGCTCCTACCTGGACGAGTGGCAGGCCATCGCCCGGAGGACGGGACTCGACCCGGCCAAGGGGCTCAGGAGAAGCACGTCCATTCTGGCCATTTTCCTCTACACCTTCATCGTGCTTGTGCTGATTGCCAGTGCCTTCGGGGGCGACACTCTCGTCGGGGTGGAAGACGCCCTGGCGAAGGTGTTCCTCCTCATTCCCGAGGAGTGGCTCAAGAGGGACATATTCAGCATGACGGTAAGTGGCGCTTGAGGAATCTTGACGCTGGCGAGTGTTACTCATTACTGTCAAAGATATACTTCCATTAACACTATTTTCCTGTGTATCAATTTTATACCTGGATCCCTGTCCCCACAGCCTCTCCTTCGACACGACAGAAATGGAACCAAATCAAACCTATAACTTTCCCGAACGCTACATCAACGGGCCCGTCTCTTACAGGTACTAAAGTCCGTCTTTTACAGGTACTGAGTCACATCTCTTACAGGTTTTACAGGTACTGAGACCCGTCTCTCATAGGTACTGAGGCCCATCTCTCACAGGTACTGAGTCCCATCTCTTACAGGTAATGAAGCCCCATCTTTTATAGATTGAGTCCCATCTATAATAGATACTGAAGCCCATCTCTTACAGGTGCTGAGGCCCATGTTTTACAGGTACTGAGACACGTATGTTACAGGTACTGAGGTCTGTCTTTTACAGACACTGAAGCCCGTCTCTTACGGGTACTGAGTCCCGTCTTTTACAGGTACTGAGGCTGATGGTGGGAATCCTGATCGGCCACTTGTACGTCGTGTACAAAGGAGCCTTATTCGTGTTTGTGACAGCCTGCCACGTCCTGTACAACGTCTTTCACCAGTGGAAGGAGGAGCTCAACAAAACGATGGACTGTGAGTATATTATATTATATTATAAGCTCCTATTCGCAAAAAAACAACGAAGAGGGAAGTGTATAAAGTAGATAACGTTTCCGCTTGCTACCAGCAGATTTCGACGAAATTTATAAGAAAAAAAAAAATAGACGGGTGACCCATTCTCAATATTTTTTCACGATGATGATTTGATGATCTGTTGCCTCTGAAATCAATTCTCCCATTATAAAATAAGGTTTTTTTAAAAGAAATTTGGTGCTTAATGCAATAGGAATCAATTTGACAGCTCACTGTCAAACTTCGTATTTCGTCTACGTTGACAGAGAAGGGTACTGCATGACCTGGCGAAGGTATTCGTGTTATGTTGCCATGTGTCGTCACATGGCAACATACTGAGGAACCAAATCGTTAGCCGCTATTCGTTTGTTGAAAAGAATAATAATGCCTTCGAAGATATCGATCGAAGCATCTGGCCATTCCCTGGTTGAAATTTATCTGATTTTCCTAAAGCAATTTTACACTGACGAGAGAGCTCCGTTTGACTGCGTATTATTAACAGGCATTGTTAACGATTTCACACACTACATTACTGACAGTAACACACACACACACACACAGAATGATGCTATTTAACTATCCATTAATGAGCAACAAACACTAAGTTAACAATAAACCGGTAAACAACAATAAACCGGTAAACAGGAAGAATTGATATCAAGGCTAGGAAACGTCCCTCCCTCTGAAAAACAAGCAAACAAACAAACAAAGACAAACAAATAAGATAAATCAGTAAACAAACAAACAGATAAATAAAAAAATAAATAAATATAGGATACCCCGAATGTGTGAACGACCGAAAATTAAGGAATGAAAAGAAAAAAAAAAAAAACCGGGCGAAAACTGCAAAAGCACCCATAGTTGACACTGGGCATATATGTATACACACCCGCCCTGGAAAACCAACAAGACGGAACGGGCGGCCAAGGATGCAAATATCATCATCATTATGAAGGGAAGCCTTGATAATAATAATAATAATAATATTCACACCAGTCAATTTCATCAAGGCTGGTGATGACGGAGAGGCCGCATTTTCGAGTATACAAGTCTACTGGACTAGATATATTTACTATACCCTGTTTTTTTCCACCTGTCCACCCGCCTGTGGTGTTTGCGTATGGTAACACTGCGTCCCGGGCTTTAGATAGTTACATTCATCTTACATTCAACAATCATAATAATATCCTATTTCGAATATTAACGGTGTAATTCGCATACAGTAAATTATTAAAACACTTTTCAGTTGCAAATGTACACCCAGATATCCTTTTATTTACCTAAAACTTACACATAGCGTAACTATCTAAAGCCCGGGACGCAGTGTTACCATACGCAAACACCACAGGCGGGTGAACAGATGGAAAAAACCGAGTATAGTAGATACCATGATGTAAATGAAGTTTCCCCTTTACAGAAACAGTAGAGATGTCTGATGGGTCTCTGATATGTTAACATTAAAATATTACTCTGGGACTGGCATACTATTTTAATGTGTTGTATTCTTTTATACAGCATTAAATTAGAAATGTCTCCTTATGTCTGTGTAAGTACGCATATCCGTTTGTGTTGGTTAGGAGTGGGACCTACGAGGTCATTCAGAGCTGAAAGGGGAAACTGAGGGCAAAATGATGCTAAGGTGTAACAGGAGGAAAACCTCGTAGTTGCATTTTGCAACAGTTGTAAGGAGAGGGTGGAGAGTAAGATGTAAGATAGAGAACATGAACGGAGGTACAGTAAAAAAAAAAAAAAAAAAAAAAGAATGACGGCATTAACTTCCTGCGGGGTTTGTGTTCAAGAATAAAGGTACAAAAATTCTAAAAGGAACTTTCAAGACTATGAAATCTTGCTGGACTATTCATTATAAATATAATGCAAATTACAATTATAAACATAAACTAGGTGTGACCCGACCTACAGCTTATTCGGGGCGCATGCTAAAATCCACGGCCAAATAGAGCGTTGTTTCACCAACGAAAATTAAAATAAATACGCTACATTTTATATTGGAAATAATTTTTCTATCCTGTTTAACATAAACATTATTTTTTTACATTTTCATTCTGATAAAATCATAAATATCCTATCCTAAAATTCCTGTGTTTCTAACTCAACGCGAAATTCCTTTTTCAGACCATTTTAGGTTTTCTATAGGGTTTCCTACCCCAGAACCACCTCCCCCCCAAGAAAAGCAGTTTGTAGGCTTACTCCCAGAGTAAGCAAAATAGGAAAACACATTCAAAATCCCCTAAAGTACAAAGCTACGAAAGCAAAATTCGATACGAAGCCGAGTTGAAAGACTTCAAATTGTGCAAACAATGCTTCAAGTACTTCGGCCCTAATTACAACCTCATAGAAAGTTTCCGATTGATAAAAATACTACTTAAGTAAGGTCTCTCTCCCTCGATAAGAATTCGCAATTAACACAGTTTGATGACTCAGCTCTATGAATGGGGGGAAGGGGGAGGGGCCTTTTTTTTCTTCCAACTTCTATTTATAAAACTTAATTTGATTGAGTATTTTACTCGTATAATTTGACATGTTGAAATATTCTCACTCGTATTACATAATATAATCTTTTAGGAGGACATTTTCTTGTCTGCCCTAATATTTAATGTCATGTTTTTATTTCCATACAAACAAGACAGAAACTTTAATAAAAAATTTTTAAATAATTTTCTTCTTAAATAACCGCCCCACAACACTGCAATAACAGATTCCTTTAACACAACCTAATTTTATCTGTTTCATTGTAATGACTTCAGTTATTTGTAATTTAGAATATGTAAGTTAAAATGTATCTATACCAAAATCTATGAAATATAGCATCTACAAAATACAGTATGCACTCTATTCACTCAATGCTATTACCTGTTACCTGTCATTTAGGCCATACGGTGTACTGTATCAACTAAATAGCCTCCTCAGTTGTATTTAATTCACAAAATATATCGTGCACCATACTCGTTCCCTCTACAGTCATTCGTATTTTAGTAATTAAAATGTGCATTATATCCACTCTACCATTTCTTCCATTATCATTATTTTTTAATCTCTAGGAAGAAGACCCTCTTTCAAACAGTTGTATTATTATCATTATTATTATTACTATTATTCAGAAGATGAACCATATCTATATGGAACAAGCCAAGGGGTCACTGACCTGAAATTCGAGCTTCCAAAGAATATGTCTTTCATGGGTTCTAATAACACAATATGCACTATATTCCGTCCATACCTTCCACAACTTTCTGTTATCTATATAAAAAAAATTACACTACTACTATTTCCAGCGCGAACTGCCTCCAGTTACCTGATATGCACTGAATTCAGGCCCTTACCTTACACAACTTTCTGTATATATAAATAAATTTACACTACTACTATTTCCAACGCGAACTGCCTCCAGTCATCTGGCGGATGGACAAGAAGGAGAGCGCAGTTTGCTCGGCCATCACAGCTACAGTAGCAGCAGCCATAGGAGTCGAGGTCGGGGAGAACAACCAGGCCTCTGAGGGCCACTGCGTAGGGATGGCCGAACTCGTCGAGAACCACTGGACCATCGTGAAGATGGTCAGGTTCACAGAGAAGCTCTTCGCTCCGACGCTCCAGTGCTTTTACTCCACGCAGGTAACTGGGCTGATTGCCACGGGGCTATCTGGGTTCTTGGTGGTGTTAGCTTGTAGGTCTTCAGTGATTCTATGCTGTACAGATTATGTAGCATATAACATGTAACTGGCTTGATTACAGGTAGACTATCTGGGTTCTTGGTTGTGTTAGCTTGTAGGTCTTCAGTGATTCTATGCTGTAGAGATTATGTAGCATATAGCATGTAACTGGCTTGATTGCAGGTAGACTATCTGGGTTCTTGGTTGTGTTAGCTTGTAGGTCTTCAGTGATTCTATGCTGTACAGATTATGTAGCATATAACATGTAACTGGCTTGATTACAGGTAGACTATCTGGGTTGTTGGTTGTGTTAGCTTGAAGGTCTTCAGTGATTCTATGCTCTGCAGATTATGTAGTATACAACAGGTAACTGGATTTATTATTTAGTATATAACATTTGGTAGTGTTAGCTCGAAACTGCAGTGGTATTCCATGCCTCCTCAGTGATGCTATGCTGTATAGATTATGCAGTATACAAGGGTAACTGAACTGATTATATGTAGGCTATCTGGGTTCTTGGTAGTGTTAGCTGGCTCTGCAGTGCTATTACATAGCTCTTGAGTAATGCTATGCTTTACAGATTATGTAGTATATATAACAATAACAGAACTGTTTTTAGTTTATCTGGGTTTACTGTATTATCTTGCAGCTCTGTAGTGTCAGATTATGAAGTATAACACAGATAAGAAACTAATTACAGGTATCTGGGTTTTTGGCAGTGTTAGCTGTAGGTCCCGTTGATAAGTAACCAGTTGGTTCCTAGCCATGTAAAAATATCTAATCCTTCGGGCTAGCCCTAGGAGAGCTGTTAGTCAGCTCAGTGGTCTGGTTAAACTAAGATATATACTTAACTTTCATTTTTATTGGATTCACCGCAGGTCGTGACACTGTGTTTGGAGCTGTACCTGGTGGCCTACAGGATGAGTCTAGGGGAGCAGTACCAGGCAGAGGAACTGGCTTGGCAGACCATAATCATAGCCCAGACCTTCATTGTGTTCTTTCTCGTCTCGATGAAGGCCAGTTACGTGTACGAAGAGGTGAGTGGTCACTGTAGAAAGATGGTGATGGTGTTGAGGTAGCGGAGAGAGTGAGAGGGGGGGTTACGTGTACGAAAAGGTGAGTGGTCACTGTAGAAAGATGGTGATGGGGTGGGGGCGGCGGAGAGAGGGGTTGTTAGGGGGAGGGGAAATGGGGAGGATAGTAAATGAAGGCCCGTTACGTATAGAAAGATGGTGCTGGGGTGAGAGAGAGAGAGAGAGAGAGAGAGAGAGAGAGAGAGAGAGAGAGGAGGGTGGGGTGGGGGCCGGGGTTAGTAAATCGCCTTGAAAATGCGCAAAATGTCAAAAAAACTAGCAATGTGAACTCGAACGCATTTTTGTTTTCAAGGAAGTGGAGGAATGATGAAATATATAACATGAGTACTAACAATATTTGTGGTAGAGTTGAGTAAATGGGAATATTTTCATTAGTATTCGCATATCACAATTAATGACAAAACAATCATATGTGCATAAACACGCACATATACATAACATATATACAAATATACTCTTTTCTGATTTTTTCCAAAAGTAGTACAGTATACCACACGGGGCAATTAACCACAATTTCCCCCTTTCATTCCGTTACCATCATCCTACAAAAGACGGCTAGAATGCTTTATTTTCATATCTCAGCATCCGTTTTGCTGGAAAATTTCATGACGTAGCCGTTAGTTCCAAGAGGACACGAGCATTCAGCATTCTGGGGGTCATTTCTTTCCACAATGGGTCCACAACCCTTTAACTGACAGCTCATCTGTCTTGGGACACCAGGCATTACGTTACCGAAGGCCATTGCAGTTGCCACTGCGGTAAAATCCAGATTGCACCGCTTAATACCAACTACGGTGGTAATTCTTCATAAAGTTATTGACCTGACGTATGCAGTGGCCCCTGCCTTGACCTGAGTGGTAACCCCTGGTCACAAGAGACACTTGCGCATCTGGTATGTAGTGTCTTTTCTTCAATGCACAGACACACACATATGTATATATATATAATATAATAATATAATATATATATATATATATATATATATATATATATATATATATATATATAATTGATTGATTGTGAGTTATCTGGCGTCACAACTACCGTATATATATATATATATATATATATATATATATATATATATATATATATTTATATTATATATAGATATATATATATATATATATATAATATATATATATATATAATATAACGCTTACACTTTAACTCAGACTATAAAGTTTGGATTCATCTATTATCTCTAAACACAAACACTAAATAAATAAATAAATAAATAATTAAGTACAGCATGAACTTATAATCTAGCAAGGTCAAAATATCGGACCGTACGCATAACCAACTTCCAAGACGAAAACTAATCATAAATTTGGGTCAGGGTGAGAGCAACCTAGTTTATTTAAAACAAAAGAGGAGAGCTGAAGAATTCACCTGTTGTCCGGCCTCTAAAAGCAATTAGCCTTTATATAGCACAAACAGCCAAGGACAAGTACTACAAGTTAAGGTCACTTTTGAGGTTTACTTTTAAAAGTAGAATAGGATCTCATTAGCGTTCGCAAATACTCACAAGTCTTTTAAGATAAAAGAATGGGGAAATCATTAGCGTTCGCCAATACTTAAGAGTCTTTAATCTAAGTGAAGGCTAAAAGAATGTTTTTCCATTCACTCTTAATTGCGTTTTGTGTCATTCGAATCTTCCTATTAATATTCTGATTCACTGGGACTGGCGTACATAGGCTACTTTTCGTGTGTATTTGTTTGTATGGTGTTTTTACGTTGCATGGAACCAGTGGTTATTCAGGCAACGAGACCAACAGCTTCATGTGACTTCCGAACCACGTCGAGAGTGAACTTCTATCACCAGAAATACACATCTCTCACCCCTCAGTGGAATGCCCGAGAATCGAACTCGCGGCTTGGTGGAAGGCCAAATCAAATAATCATTCCTCATCTCAGAAAAGAAATCATTTAGTTAAACTGTTTAATTCACCCCCCAAGGGGGGGGGGGGGGGGGGGTGGGGGAAAGAGAATAAGTGCAGAATACGAGGGAAAAAACTAGTTTATTCTGAAATATAAAAATCACTAAACAAACAGCTAAGTAAATATACGAATGAACCAAGAATAAAATAAAAAACAAAAAGAAATTGATATTATTAATATCTCGTTACCAATGCCGCCGTCTCCCCCTCCAAAAAATAAGACTTGGGTCATTACAATGAAAAAGACCTGGTAATTACTTGTGTTGTGTAATCACGCTTATCAGAACCTAGAGAGAGAGAGAGAGAGAGAGAGAGAGAGAGAGAGAGAGAGAGAGAGGGCCCCATCAATAAAAAGTTCAATATCACATTTCAGTAATTGATGTCAAACGCCCCCTCCCAGCGCGGGACGCAATTACGACGTGTCCGTTAAGACGGGCGTGTTTCGATTCGTTCGTCACATTCGGCTACAAGTGACGGTCGATATAATTATAAAAGTAGCCCGTCACGTATAATATCATCGTATCATATACTATACTCTCCCGATACGGCCCATCCATCAATGGTGTATCATAATGGTCTTGGGAGATATTTCAAACGGCGAACTTCACATGGAGATAAATGCGCTCACTCGAAAGCTGTCTGCAGTTTATTTTTCAAATTCGTCTTCTTGACAAGAGTGAATGAATGTAACTTGGGTAGATATATCAGAATTATAGCGGGGGAAGGTTGTTGTTTTATGCCAGCACGGGCTCTTGCTCATAGCGAGGGAAGGGAACAAGAATGCTTATTCATAGTACCGCGCGACCCTCCTGTACACTTCTCAAGTGTTTTGTGTGGTAGCTCGAAGTACATGCAAAGTATAAGTGTGTGTGTGTGTGTGTGTGTGTGAGAGAGAGAGAGAGAGAGAGAGAGAGAGAGAGAGAGAGAGAGAGAGAGAGAGAGAGAAACTCCAGTAGACAAAGAATCGACCATCTAATTAAAATTCTAAATTAACATCTTTGCCTAAGTTTATATCAGAATGAATATTTAAAGCTTCATGCGCACTTATTCAGCAACTTGGTGTAAAGGGTAACCGCTTAAGTAATAAATTTTCACTGCGTCTATATTTCAGTTATCAGTTATTTATAACGAATAATGTGTATGGCAGGTAAAAGTATCTTAATCCCTCTAAAACGGGAAACTGTCAAATGGCGCCCCCACCAAAAAAATGGAACTGTCAAATGCCTCTTCAAAAATGGAAAACTGCCGAATGGACCCCCCCAATGAAAAACGGTTAAAGTCCACCCCCCATGAAAAACTGTCAAATAGGACCCCCCCCCCCTTGAAAACTTGTCAAATAAACCCCCCATGAAAAACTGTCAAATGGACCCCCCAATGGAAAACTGTCAAATGCTCCCCCCCAAAAAAATGGAAAAATGTCAAATGCCCCCCAAGGAAAACTGTCAAATGGATCCCCTCCCAAATGGAAAACTGTCAAATGCCCTCAATAAATGGAAAACTGTCAAATGCCTCCCCAACAAAAAATGGACTGTCAAATGCCCCCGAAATGGAAAACTGTCAAATGCTCCCCCACACCCCCCCCCATGGAAAACTGTCAATGCTCCCCCCCAAAACAAAACTGAAAACTGTCAAATGGTGCCCCAAATGAAAACTGTCAAATGGAAGGCCCACCCCCTCCCAAAATGGAAAATTGTCAAATGCCCCCCGAAAAAAATGGAAAACTGTCAAATG